>NC_085867.1:32287219-32309719 GCF_034702125.1 Engraulis encrasicolus | reverse complement strand
GACTATGAGTATGAAGCGTTTGCATGCACAATTTTAGTCAATTATTAAAATTAAATGTTGACCCCGGCCCACAACTTCGTTTCAGATTTTGATTTTGGCCTTCAGTCAATTTGAGTTTGACACCCCTGTACTATATCATGTAAAAGGCATGCAAAGCCCCAGGGCCCCAGAGAGAATGCCTGAGGGCAGAGTTGTCTCCTGCCTAGAAACACCTTCTTGAAATGCAGATCATGCTGCTCACTTCTCTTGTGGTACAGGGTAATTGTACAGTATGGGATTTTTTTTCTACTGACAGATGCATCATGGGATTTGTAGTGTGACCTGGGTGGCCAGGGTACCATCTCTGATGATTGCACATATTAATGATACTGCAAATATCTGCTTAAATCTGCTAAATAAAGTTGATTCTGGTTATGGTCCTGATTTTTCTTGTGTACACGGACACATTGTTATGTGCTGAGGTTTGCTGCGCGATTACAAAGTCCAATGAGATTCAATGTCACTTATCTAAAGGTGGAGACCACAGGAGCATGGGCTATCCCACTTTAGCAGTCTATCATAGTGTTTCTCAGCGGGGGCTCTACAGCCCCCCAGGGGGCATTGAGAAGGAGTCCACTGAGTGGAGGGGTCCTCAGTTGCAAATGGGGGGCAATAGTCTGCTTTAATTTTTAATACTAAGGGGGGCGTTGGCAGGCTTTTGATAAGGTCAAAGGGGCGTTGGCAGGCGTATGATGATGTGAAGGGGGTTGAGAACCACTGGTCTATTAGTCTGTATGCAGCACATCACTCCAATGTCCCTTCCAATGACTTTGAGTGTTTTGTTTTTTACTCCACCACCACTATGCAGCATCCAATGTGCCTGCAGGCTCCTTCCGCTCTCCACAGTAATGATAGTCCCTAAACGTTCTATTTAAAAACTCAAAACCGTGCCACGGCTAGGAAAAAAGAGAACGTTATTTTTTTAAACATACTTCCTTTGCTCCCCGGTGATAGCAAGAAATGTCCCTTTATTATCAGAATCTGCAGGGAGCAGACATTTGTGGGTTTTCTTTAAAGGGACACTGTGTGAGATTTTTAGTTGTTTATTTCCAGAATTCATGCTGCCCATTCACTAATGTTACCTTTTTCACGAATACTTACCACCACCATCAAATTCTAAAAATTGTACTTTTCATACATGAAAAGGGGGGTCTTCTCCATGGTCCGCCATTTTGAATTTCCCTTGGACCTTACTAGAAAATATTTGTTTATTACTTAGTAAACTTTCATGTAAAGATCAAATTTGGCAATAGGGAGCCTAGTTTCAATGAGCAGTATAATTGCAGTACCTTTTTTGACCATTTCCTGCACAGTGTCCCTTTAAGTGGGCGTGACCCTGGTGACACACGTCTACAATTGGGGTGCTGAGTAAAGTCTCTGGGGTGTAGGATGTTTTACCTCCTACGCAGGGTGTCTGTAGTTGGGACTACTGGTGCTTTGTCTGGGCAAGCTTATGTCTCTTTTCCACTGGCGGTTTTCTGGTATGCCTACAGCTCGACACAGCTCGACTCGGCCGCCACTTTTTGCTTTCTGATTGGGCATGACACAGCTCAATCGAAGAGCAAAAAGTGGCGACCAAGTTGCACTGTGTCGAGCTGTAGGCCGACCAGAAAACCGCCAGTAGAAAAGAAGCATTAGAAGAGGGAGGCTACTTTACCAGAGTGTCTGCAGTTGGTAAGTACATATGAAGAGCTCTTTTCCAAAATGAGATATATCCATTTTATAGAATGTTGGAAAATTGACATTTTTGTATTGGGTTTTCCATTGAATTGCATTGCAAAATGCATTTTATAGAGGTTTAAAAAAAGTATGTTCTGAAAACATTTGAATGGCAAGAATTCACACATAGTTTATAGGACTTCTTAACAGTCAATTCCAATATTAAAATACAAAAAGTCAAAAATGGTGGATATAGCGTTTTGGAAAAGAGCTCCTCATATAGGCAGGGCGTCTCTGGGCTAACTGCTGCTTACCTGAGCAGGGTGTCGGGGGTGCTGCCGTCGTCGTGGGGTACCCGGTAGCCCACCTCCAGCCCCAGGCTGAGGTCCATCTCGTCGGCCACGCGGAGAGCCAGGCTGCAGGCGGCCGCGGCGTACGGCTGGCAGCAGCACACCAGCCCATCAGCAAACTGCTGAGACATGGCGTACTCCACACACCACTGGGGCACCTGCACACACATCACATTACATTACTTTACACTACTTTACACTACTTTACAATATTGATTGATTGGTTTCAGATGTTATAAGAGAAAGAAATCAACAACATCCAAGTCAACAAAACAAAATAATATCAATAGGCAAAAAAAACACATTACTTGACAGTTATGTACAGGGTATTGGTTACAGTCCCTGAAGCACATGGAATGTGGCAGAGAGTAGAAGGGTGGGATTTGAACCTACAACCCTCTGATCTAAAGTCCAAACTCCAAACACTAGGCCACGGCTGCCCCAACACGCAAGGAGACAGGGGAGAGAGAGAGAGGGGGGGAGAGAGAGGTAGAGAAAGGGACAGGGAAGAGAAGGCAAGTGAAGGGAAGGGAGAGATAAACAAATGGAGAGAAGAGTGAGGGAAGGAGAGGGAGAGGGGGCAGACAGCAGGGAAGGTAAGCAGACCTTCAAACTCGTCAAAGAAAAAAAAGGTGACAGTGTACAGCGGGGGTTCTATTTCTATTCACTTGACTGACCTAATTGGCTGGGAAAAAGGTGACTGTCACCAAAAGGTGACGAGTTTGCAGGTATGTAGATGGGGATGGAGCCAGCCATATTTTATATTTGTACGGTAATTTATTTGGCAGGGACAATGCACTGCACTTTATTACAAACATGACTTGGCAAGGCCATGATAGATGTGATACATAGAAGATTAACAACCAGATGGCTAGTTTGCAACCCCAGTGCCTGACCAGGCTACCGATTCTAAAACACATCACATAAAACATAAACATAAACAATCTTAAAACATGCTTCCTATAAAATTAAAACCTTGTGCAAAGCAACGTGTGTATATGTTGTATATGCATGTGTGTATGTTGTCCATTCCTTGTTATGAGGATATTTGACATCATGACACATAAGGCGGGCGGGAGGAGAGAGGATGAATGGGATGATACAGAGAGGGGGAGGGAAGGGATAGAGGGAGGGAAAGACATATGGATGGACAGAGTGGTGAAGGAGGGATTGGTGGATGGAGGATGAGATGGGGAGAGAGGGAGGTTGAGAGAGAAAGAAGGAGAGGAGGAAAGAAAAGACTGGTATAGGGACAGAGAGCAGGAGGGCGGGAGAGAGAAAGAGAGGAGTGGAGAGAGAGAGGGAGTAAGAGGAGGATGAAAGGAAGGACGAGAAGATGAAAGGATCACTTTTATGGGTTGCAACAAAAAGAGCGTCCAGAGAGGACACCATAAAGTCGACAGAACAGAGAGAACATAGGAGCTCAAACACAATGTGTGTGTGTGTGTGTGTGTGTGTGTGTGTGTGTGTGTGTGTGTGTGTGTGTGTGTGTGTGAGTGAGACAGTGTCTGTGTGTGTTTGTGTATTTATCACACAGAGAGATGCCTCGCCCTGAAAGTTTCATGCGCTGCATTACCAGAGCAGTAAGGTGAAACTCCCCTATGGCCTAACCTGAGAGGACTCTGTGGATCACAGCCTCTCTGCACTAACCCTAGGTGTGTTTGCCGTGTTGTGTGTACCAATGTACTGTATGTCTTCTAAGGTCAGGTGTGTGTGTTTGTGCGTCTGCGTGTGCGTGTTCATGTGTGTGTTCTCATCTCAGTATGTACAGGTATCAATTGGTGTGTTCCAATACTCGTTCTGTCCGACCTTTCCGCACTGTGTTTGGGTACGCAGGGTGTTCCATTTCTAATCGCGACGGTAAAGTGTACTGTAAATTACCCGGATAACGCCCCCAAAACGGCCATTTTTTGAAGTGTGTAGTTACTGTACACTTTTCGCACTCATGTTTGTGACGTAGTTGAGTGTCAGTTCTGTCAAACGGCTGAATCTCCGTGATAACAGCATAGTTTTGATTCTAAAGACAATCGCCATGTGTATTAGAGGCAGGGGTAAGTTTAAAAAGTGTCAGCATAACGAACAGTGCCTTCCGTGATGAATTGCATATTGGCGGTTGGTAAACTCGGATGACATGCGACCAACCGTCATTTCCGTTAAGTGTATCAGAACGGGAATCGGAATGTACTCGCCTCGTGAATCGCGGAGGGTGGAAAGGGTACTTCACTGCACTCAAACAAGGTACACAGTACAGAGGGCGAATAATGGAACACACCTCCTGTCTTTGGGCAAATGGGTGTTGTTCTCCCCATGTTGGGCTAGATCCTGATCTCCATCGGGTGTGGCTACAAATGACTACCGTATACAACACACAATACAACATGATTGACATGCACTGTGATCAGGGATTGAGGTGAACTCAAAGGTCTTGCATGCCCATGCCCACACACCCAGTTCCCCAGAGTTCCTGCCAGGGACTCTATCGGACCTCTGCTAATCTCTAATCTGTGCGTGTGTGTGTGTGTGTGTTACACTCTGACCTATCACCTACAGCAGGACAAGCAATAGACATAGAGGGCTTCGCACATCAAACAAACGGCTCTGCTCTCACCTGCATGCTGTTGTGGTCCTCATATTTACACATTACATTATTACACTTCGCTGATCGCCTAGTAAACCACCGCCACCCGCTGGACGCCGAAAATTTTCGGCTGCGAGTGGGTCTGGCCTCGGATTGGTCGAACATTTTGAACACATTGCCCTGAATCTGGCGAAACAATCACAACGCAGAGATTTGTTTTGGATTTGTTTTGAATCAAAGCGGGCAGAGTTTTGAGGGAGTGACGACGAAGCTTGCAACGTTGGGAAAGCACATCAACGAGAAAGATCGCTGATTGATCAGAGCACCGGCCTAGAGGCACAGGCACGGTTTGAAAAACAACGGGTTGTTCTCATCAACAATCTTCGGATGTATCGTTCATCGGGCCAGACTAAATTACACATCCAGTCTCACATTTAGGATGGTTTATCAGGCTACTTCGCTGACGCTTTTATCCAAAGCGAGTCGCGACTCACAGTTATTAGAAGTACTGGGCATTGCTTACCATCCCTGGAGCAGTGCGGGGTTAGGTCAGGTGACTAAGGGGCACTTCAGCCGTGGAGTGAGAAAGGGAAGTGTACGCTTCCAGGCTTACAATATGATGAGATCAAGAGGGCGTTGGAAGGCTTATGATGAGGTCAAGGGGGCGTTTGAGAACCACTGCTGTAGAGTCTCCACTCACACCTGAGCTTCCTGCCCTCAGCTCTCACTTGGGACTAACGATAGAGACATAGAGAGCTTCGCATCGCGCACCTGCTCTGCTCTGCTCTATTATGCTCTATTTTCACCTGCATTCACGCTCCGCAGCAGTGTGTGTGTGTGTGTGTGTGTTCGTGCATGCGGGTTCACGTGTGTGTGGGTGTGTTCTGCTGCTCTCTCACCAGCATCCTCAGAGCCGCTGGGCGAGCTCAGCAGCAGTGTGTGTGCGTGCGTGCGTGCGTGCGTGCGTGCGTGCGTGCGTGCGTGCGTTCTGCTCCATCGCCTGCGTGCTCAGAGCCACTGGGTGTGCTCAGCAGCAGTGTGTGTGTGTGTGTGTGTGTGTGTGTGTACATGTGTGCATGTGTGTGTGTTCTGCTCTCTGTCCTGCGTCCTCAGAGCCGCTGGGCACATTCAGCAACAGAGTGCATGCGTGTGTGCGTGTGCGTGCGCGTGTGCTTGTGAGTGTGTGTGCGTGCTTCCCTGCTCCCAGAGCCACTGGGCGCGCTCAGCAGCAGTGTGTGTGTGTATGTGTGTCTGTTTGTGTGTGTGTTGTGTACGTGCATGCGTGTGTGCGTGCATGTGTGTGTGTGTGTGTTGTCTAAGTGCATGCGTGCATGTGTGTGCGTGTGCGTGTGCGTGTGCGCGCCCATGCTCACCTGCGTGCTCTTCCCTGCGCCACTGGGCGCGCTCAGCACCACCATGCTGTGCTCCTCCATGTGCTCCAGCAGCGTGTACTTCAGCCTCCAGACAGGCAGGCGGCGCCGCTGCTCCAGCAGGCTGTAGTAGCGCGAGGAGAAGGGCAGCCCGTCGTAGGGGTTGACCTCCAGGTCGCCCAGCTCCCCGTCGGCCCCGCCCTCCCCGTCGCCCTCCAGGTCGTCCGAGAGGAGGGAGGAGACGGACAGCGTGTCCAGGAGGGGGGGCGAGAGGGCCGAGACCGAGGAGGGGGGCACCGCCACCGTCACGCCGCCGGAGCCCGGGCCCCGGGGAGGGGGGGCGGCCGAGGTGGAGGACATCACTGATCAGTGGTGCTGCTGCTGGTGGTGGTGGGGGTGGTGGTGGTGGTGGCTGGTGTTGCCACTGCAGAGATCAGTGAGTGCAGAGGGAGGGGGGTGGAGAGGAGAGGAGAGGAGAGGACACCTCGACCTGATACACCAGGGATTACCTGGGAGAAGTAGGGAAAGAGAGGGGAGGGAGAGAGAGAGAGGGGAGGGAGGAGAGAGAGAGAGAGAGAGAGAGAGAGAGAGAGAGAGAGAGAGAGAGAGAGAGAGAGAGAGAGAGAGAAAGGGGGTGGATGTAGAGATAGATAAAGAAAGAGGGAAAGTAGAGCGGGTAGAGATCCAGAGAGAGAGAGAGAGAGAGAGAGAGAGAGAGAGAGAGAGAGAGAGAGAGAGAGAGAGAGAGAGAGAGAGAGAGAGAGAGAGAGAGAGAGAGAGAGAGAGAGAGCAGGTGGAGGTGGAGGTGGAGGTAGAGAGAGATAAACAGAGGGAGAAAGAGTAGAGACACATCAACAGAGATCATCAAGAGATCATTGGAGTGGAGAGCGATAGGCGCCCGCTTTCGAAAACCAGTTCCTAATCACCGCCACTTGTTTACAAAGTACACTACCCCCCAGTTGCAGTCAATCGCATCACATCACAGTTTAGGTTAGATGAGTTGGTAACACTTTACTTGACGCGGGTGTCATAAGCATGTCATTTCAGTGTCATAATAGTGTCATGAAACTGTCATAGATAAGTCATAAACCTTGGGTTTTCTATGCCATAACCCGAATGTCACTTAAGGCCAACAGTCATGAAATGTTTATAAATTATGACATGGACATAATGTTTATGACACGTGCATAACTGTGCTATGACACTATTATGACACTGTAATGACATGCTTATGACACCGGCGTCAAGTAAAGTGTTACCAATGATGAGTTCCCTTCATCACGTTACAAGACACACACATACAGGAAATCAACTTTTAGACACCTCTAGTATTTGACAACCATTTGGAGGGAAAATAATAAGTTATCTATCGTATCGCTTGAGAGGTTCACTTCTGGTCCAGTGGAAAAGTCTGGTGTTCTATGGGTACATCCCATTATCCAAACTTATCATCCTTGACTTGCACTTGTGAACTTGCAATGATACCCTGGGGAAAATATTGATGTTTCCTCCCCACTGTCAGCCTAGCCACAACTTTTGGGGGACTTATGCCCATTCAATATCCGGATTGCAAATGAGAAAATGTCCTTTGAATTATGCTATTCAATTAAACGTCTGTGGCATCATGCAACATCATCACTAAGCCACAAGCACAAGGGAGGATGGGAGTTGGGATAACGGAGGGAACCCTATGTGTGCATTCAGCGTGAAGTTACTGAATCGAATCAACACCTCCACACTAACTCTCGTACAGCCTGCCAGCCTGCCAGCCAGCCAGCCAGTTCAGGACCTTCTAGGTCAGCGTCTATGGACTTGTCAATATCATCGATAGGTACCTTACATGGCCCATCATCAAGTCCTGTGGCCAATGCATTCTGGGACGTGTAGTCTAAGTGAAAACAGTAAAAAGAGGAAAGAATTCAAGCCAGTCAGACGCGGCAATATTGAGAACATGTAGGACTTTGTCTGTGCAGTAAACGTGTCAGGGTGGTGGTGGGTGTGTGAGGAAGTCTAGCCATGCAGGGGTGTGGTGGGCTAGTTAGACAGCTGCCTAGACAGCCAGCATATTTCATTGACTATTCCAGGAATGTATGTTGTGCATATACCCTGTGGTCGGCCGCGAGGGCAAAGACTCACACATAAATTATTACATGGAAATCCACAGGTGTGTTTGCTCTTGAAAAGTTAGCTTGGAAAGTGTTTTTTTTAACTGATGCTGATGGTCTCACTGCTCTCTCTCTCTCTCTCTCTCTCTCTCTCTCTCTCTCTCTCTCTCTCTCTCTCTCTCTCTCTCTCTCAGACACACACACACACACAGACACACACACACAGACACACAAAATAAACATTCACGCTCTTGTTTAGGCCATAATGACATTAAGCTATCAAAATCAGATATTCAAACAGACACGGCTGGCTTTGTTATGAAACTGCCTGAGGATTTACATGTCAGCTGATGGGCATGGGCATGCCACCAGGCAGCTGCCCCGAAAAAAAAGCCAAAACAGCTGCAAGAAACTTTGTAGGTTTGTTTTGGAGAGTGGTGGGGAAATACTGTCACATTATATTTGTTATTAAGTGGTGGGGACACGTGGCCCCTTAATGCACGCCGTACCTCCTGTGGCGTGCTGTAATAGACATTAAAAAGTTAACTACTAGTACTACACTACTATGACAGTGCACGGGGCCTTTAGTAATACATTACGACTTGGTCATTGCCATTCTGGTAACAGCTCATTTATAATGCCGTGTCTTAAGGGGTTAAAGATAATCTCAGAAGTGGTGTGATCATATCCCGCCATGTCCATGGCTGCATGCCACACAGGCTGCAGTGAAGAATAGGCTATGTCCACATCACAAGGACGGCATGCCAAAGGCTGCTTTGAGAAATTGGCTATATCCAAAATACTGGACTGCATGCCACAAAGCCGCCCTGAAAAACAGACTAGACTGTCCAAAATACTGGACTGCATGCCACAAAGCTGTCCTGAAAAATAGTCCAGGCTATGTCTAAAATACAGGCTGCCCTGAAAAATAGGCTATATCCAAAATACTGGAATGCATACCACAAGGTTACCCCGCAAAATTAACTAGGCTGTGTCGAAAGTACTTGCCTGGGACCAGACGCTGTAAAGTACTGGGGACCCCCCCCAAAAAAAGCCTCCATGTAAAAAATGCACACAATGGCACAAGGCTGCACAGTGCAGGCAATGCTGCCCTGTAAAAGCTATGCATAAACGTGTGAATACAGGATAAATGTGAAATGTGAATGTCAACAAATTCTGTGACATGGACATGTGGACATTTGTCATTTAAGGATATAAAATAGTGTTTCATTCTGACACAACACATACTAGGCTACTACTAGGTCCTGGCTTGCCACACACACATGCAAACACTCACACTTCAACATGTGCGCATGCACGCGCACACACACTCTCTCACACACACAAGAGGGTGATGATGCTATGTGGCAGAGCAGAGGACCACTGGGGAAGGACTTGGGCTATTTTAATGAAATGAGATAGGGCGGCTCAGAGAGGGGGATGGGCGGGAGTGGGATTATTATAACATATTAATGTCCACTTCATAAATGGGAGGAGTCGTGCTCTCTCACACTGTGTGTACAACAACAACAAAGAGAAGTGTCAAGGATGATTGCCACCATGACATCACCGTTTCATGCCATTCCGCTCTCACACGCATAGCATGTAGAAATAGAATAGGCTTACATGTCCCTAGCCCATTATACATGATCTATGGATGGGCTACCTTATTTACAATACGGAAGCAATGCAGCCAGCACTCCTCAGATAGGTAGTATCAGTGTCCTTTCAGGGATAGTGTCGAGACATTGAAAATCAAATAGCCTGGCTGTGACAGCTCTGTCTGTCAATAACTAACGAAGCATTCGGTCTCTGGCTGTGGCTGTCACCCAGTCCATGGTAGTGACGCTTCAGATGGTGTGGACATGCAACGTGTCAGCTGACTGTCAAATAAAGAGAGCAATGTCGTTTAACGGATTAAAGACGTCAGGGACGAAGACGGTTCAGAATTAACAGTTGTCTTGTTCAACTTACCTTGGGAACATTCCTTCAAAGTGATCCTCCGAAACCACAACCTAGGATCGAGTTGCCCCAGCGAAACTGGATGTGGCTACTCCCCCTGTCAAGGAGCTAAGGTTGTCAGCGACGTTGAGAATGCTGAAGCAACAACGAAGCCTGAATATCAAAATACTTCCTGCTGTATTTTGCCAAAAGGCGTTATGTATATAAACAGAGTAAGCTATAAAACCCGTATACGACGATTTTTAAAGTAGCGATTACTCTGTGACTGTTGACGTTTCCAGAGAGAAACTGCAAAGATCACTAGCTATCGAATCCCCGCCATGTTGGCTCGAGCTCAGAGCGCTCAGGTGGAGGGCAACGTCGCCGGCGAAGAGGAGGAGTCAGGACTGTCTGTCGGCAGTCAAAAATGAACTCTTGTATGTAAACAATAAACCTTCATGCCCCCATATTTTACTCACAATTGTACTTGCCTGTTTCAAATCGACCTTGCACCATGTTTATAAAGACAAAAGAACATATATTTGTTTTTCACCAGGCCAAATGGATAGGCTATGCCGCCAATGCATGTCCAAATTTGAATTTCTCCAAGGGCCATAGGCCTACAAGTCCTCCAAGGTCCAAATATGAACACAAACCAGGATTTCCCCTTGCACTTTAGGCCTTTATTGAAGGCAGACACATTTAAAACATACACATCATTCTCTCGGTCTCCTGAATATAACTTAATTGTATTGCAAATGTAATTTCAATTTACAAAAATATGTAGGCTATTTTATGTGAAGCTGTAACAAAAATTATATCGGGACCAGATGAAAATGTCTCAAGGGCAGGGACGTGCACAGGAATTTCAAAGGGCAGTTGCTCTAACCTGAAGAAAGGGCACCCCCCCCCCCCCCCAAAAAAAAAAAAAACCCATCAACAATGAGCGGCCTTCAGAATTTTTAGGAAACTGCACCATGGGTATTATTATTTTTAGTAGTAGTAGTAGAAGTAGTATATTATTGTCATAATTATTAATATTTTTTATTGTATAGTATCCTGAATATGCGTACCATATGATATAACATGCTAGTTTTTAAACATGTAGGCCTACCTATTAATCATATCAGAGATGATCAGCCTTATGCCCACCTGCCCTAAATGTCTCCTGATCCACATTTCCTCATGTGTGGTATGTGGCTGCCCCTAAATTAAATGAAATTATGAGAAAAAAAGCCTTGATAGTTTTTAAACCTGTATCAGTCACAGAGATTATCAGTCTTATGCCTACCTGCCCTATGTGCAGAGGTCTGTGGCTCTGAGTCATCCTCATCTTAAATGAAATGAAATGATGAGTAAATTAATAGGCTAAATATGAGGATTGCTTAATCAATTAACCCACTGTCATCTTTATAATCCTTGTAGCAGCCAAAGTAGACTTTAAGTTATAATAAATAGAAATAGTTAAAAATTGTCAAAAAGATCATTTAATTTGAATTTGAAATTTAATTAATAGGCATATTCCATGATTAAAATGATGAATATTATATAGGAAAGCTAAAACAATAAGAATTCACAGGTTTAGGTCATTTGTTGGGTCTTTTGTAGCCTATATTAAAAATGTGTACTGTCGCTTTAAGAATGGACGAGCCGGCTTTCATTTCAGATCGCAAAGAACCGTGGCGTGGGAGCACCAGTTCTTATATGTTGCTCTGAAGCTCCGAGCTTCTCGCAGACTTTATAACCTTTTATTTTCATTACAGATATTTTAGTTAGTTCATGCACATTTTGTAGGCCTATTTCTTGAGAGAAGAACAGTAAACGTCAGTTATCACGTGGAGTGGATTTATTTCAATTACATGGACATTGACAGTGGAAACAGTAGCCTATCTTTGGGTCGGAGAATAGGCTATATCAGCGTAAGAAAACGCACTTTCCTAGCGGTCTCACCAAGATCAAACCTCTACAATCCTGAAAAAGATTCTCTGCCTGCCTCACCTGCACCTGTTCATTTTTTTCGCAGCCAACTCTGCAGAGATGTGCTTCCTTTAGCTAGCCTACCCCCTTAAGTTCTCTCTTGCTTGATAAAACGACATGTCATCTGCATGTTTCTTAGTTGTTAGCCTTCCACAAAACAACCTGAGCCATGTAAAACGTTGACTGCAAGCAAGCTAGCTGGCTGTCGTATTCCCCCAATATCTGAACGTGGCACACCCCGATCAAACGTCCTAAACTCGAGATCGGCGTTAAGAGACATTAATTGTGATCATGTAGTTTAATACTGTGTAGTCTGCTGTGTTTCCAGCTCACCTCAGGCCGTCAGGGCAGTCGCTCTACTCCCACGACATCTTCGACATATTTTGCGTCTCTGCCCTGGTCGACTCGCATGCATGCTTGTTCCCCCCTCCCTCCCATGTAGAGCTGCGCGTGCCCCCCGCATCGCGCATATGCTGCCCCTCGCTTTGCCTATCTCTCGAGGTGCAGGTGAATCTGAATTTGAAAACTTAATTAGGAAGCTTCAATCAAAAATACGAATTGCAAAGCAAATCAGTTGAAACATGAAATCTTAGCCTATTTTTCCGAGGCATATCTACAGCTGGCTGTCGGGTTTTTTTGCTAGGCCTACCTAAACGTGGCGCTGGCTGGCTGTCAGATGTATGATAACTAAAAGTTCTAAACTCAACATTGTATTAGAGAGGTTGATTGTGAGCATATTTTGTACCCTAATATGTAGACTGTGTGTAGGGCTCTAGCCGACACCCAGGCATCTTCAAAATCTTGTGTGTCGCTCGTGCATCGTTCGTGCCCATTCTCGACGGGTCTGATGAATTTGTATGACTGACTTAAGTCTTTATTGTACAAAACTTCAATCAAAATTATGAATTATAAAGAAATCAAATGATATTGAAATATGAAATTATAATTGCCATATTATTTTCCCCTCCCTTGGAAGGGCAATATCAGCCAATGTGGGCAAAAGGGCCGTTGCTCGGGCACCGTGGGCAACTATGCTCTGCACGTGCCTGCTCAGGGGCCATAAATGCCCCTCGAGACATAGGCCTACCAGTAGTTTCCCAACCCCTAAAAACTGCAGCACTGCAGGGGTTTTAATGTTCAAAACATTACTTAGCCTATTGGACTACTGTGTTTAAATTGCAGTAGGCCTATTAACCTAGGCCTATTATATGGAGATTTTTGTCACCCCTAAACACTGTAGGCCTATTCACTACAAGGCAAACCCTCCATCAGCAGCATATTTCAATTGCTTTTGCTGGCATATTTAGCATGGGAGGGTGACGGACGGTTGGGGGCCCCTACAGTGGACAGACTTGATGTTCTCATGCCAATTTAAAATGTCTGTAGCACTGTGTGTGTACTTTAAGTGTAAGCCTTATCTTGGGGGCGCTGTGGCGCAGCGCGCTAAGCCCCCCACATTTGAGCTTACACTGCCCACGGGGACCCCGGTTGGAGTCCGGCCGGGGTCATTTCCCGGGTCTAACCCATCTCTCTCTCCCAATCATTTCCTGTCTACTCTGTCCTATATAATAATAAAGGCCAAAAAGCCCCGCAAAAATAAGCCTTATCTTCTGATTTTACCATTAAATTCTGATGGGATCAATTAGGCCTGCACACTATGGCATAATTAAAGATGCACTATGTAATATTTAAGTAGTTCATTTTATTTTATTAATTTAAAAGTTTATTCCAGAATCCATGCTCCCCATTCACAATTGTTACCTTTTTCACCCATACTTACCACCACAATCAAATTCAAAGTATTCATTATGACTTGGGGAAATTGCACATTTTATACTTCATACTTTTTACTGTACATGAAAAGGTGGATCCCAGAAATACTAGACATCTTTAGCTGCAAACCTTTTATCATACTAGCAAATATTAGTTTATTAGTTAATATACAATATATTCATAGTAATATCAGAGATTCTTTAAGTATATCTCTCTGGTGATATAATAGGAAGCACAGTTTCAATAGGCATGGTAGTTGCTTGCAGCAGCCACCTACTCTGACCAAAATCCTACATAGTGCACTTTTAACCCCTTTTTGCAGAGCTATGTTGTAGCCTTACTGTCACCAAAAATGTATTGACCGGGTCTTAATCTGTTACTTGGATATGTTGTAACATAGTTGTTGATGTAGCCTAGTTGTGACTTCAGAAATGAGTGAATGGGCCTACCACCGGCATGCACATCTGAGCAAAGAGGCTACACTTCTTTCTTTTTGGGGGGTAGGGTGGGGTGAGTGCTTATTAGGGGCCCTAACACATTGGATTACCAGCCCAATTAATAACCCAAGCCACGTCGAAGGCTGAGAGAATTGCGTCAAGATTCCGACGTCAGTAATTTGCTATTTTTGAACTTGGCCCGCCTTTTGACAGCGAGGTCTAATAACCTAATGAAGTTTAGTTCAGTGGCCTTGCGCACATCATTAAAACAATTATCTGGAAATTAATAGGCTGTGTGGTGTTAAAACAGGATGTCATTAAATGCATGACCTCACCACATTATTTATCTCGAAATCTCGTGCACACTCTGCCATGGGTCTAATTAGAACTATGGAGATGAGCTTGTCTCTTTTATGGTTTACTGATCCTCTGAATATCTTTAATGGCTGCAAGTGTCTGTTATAACCATTTAATGCATTTGTGTGTGTGTGTGTGTGTGTGTGTGTGTGTGTCTGTGTGTGTGTGTGTGTGTCTGTGTGTGTGTGTGTGTGTGTGTGTGTGTGTGTGTGTGTGTGTGTGTGTGTGTGTGTGTGTGTGTGTGTGTGTGTGTGTGTGTGTGTGTGTGTGTGTGTGTGTGTGTGTGTGTGTGTGTGTGTGCGCGTGTGCGCGCGCGATGTGTGTTTCCTGTATCACATTAAAGTATAGCGCAGAGTAGAACAGCGTAAAGTAACAATTAATCCCAACAGGTAAATGAAGGTGTCAAGCATCTTACGCATAATACATAATAACAACAACATAATACACATAGTACACATAATCAGGGTCGGATTAAGGTGGCCTGGGGCAATTAGGCTACTGGTTAATGTGAGGCCCCCCAGAAGGCAAATGTCACGACAAATTTACATAGACCGTGTTGTGATTACGACCAAGGAATAAAGAATAACATGTCTACCAACTATATTCAACATGCTAGATTACATTTTTCAACTTATGCATCTTGTCACAATTCTGCAAATTTTCAATTAGGGGCGATCAGGGGCCCTCTGGCAGGTTGGGGGCCCATAGGCTGCAGCCATATCTAGCCTGAGCATTAACCCAGCCCTGCACATAATACACGTAGGCCATTAGCCACACAGGAAGTATTCCTGATTCCCATTCATCCAGGTCAACTTGCATTACCACTACAATGTATAACGTAATGTAATGCAATGTAGGCCTAACACAACACAACACAACACAACACAACACAACACAACACAACACAACACAACATAACATAACATAACATAACATAACATAACATAACATACTTTAACATCAAATAACATAGCATGACATTACTACATTATTTCTTGACGACTTGACAATTACAACTAACAATATTTCTGTACAGATTTCTTCAAGTATTCACCAATGGTAGTCAAGAGGTTACAGATGGTCCACAGTTCAAGACCAGCGTGAAGCTGGCACAAACAATCTGCAGTGTTATTTAAGCATTTTGGGTCTGAGGGGGGGGTTGGGGGGCAGCTTCACGCAGGTCAGTTAAAGAATTCCAATGTAACATAGTATGATGATTGCATTACCACAGCTACCAATCTTATCTCTTTGACAACCAAACGGACATCTTTTATGAGAAGTCGACTTCACTAAGCCCCTCACACTTGGGGTTGCATGCCCATGGGGACCCCATTTCAAGTCCGGCCGGGGTCATTTCCCAACCCTGCCCTTTCTCTCTCCACACTCACTTCCTGTCGCACTTCACTATCCTATTCAAAATAAAGGCCCAAAAAGCCCATACAAATATCTTCTTTTTTTTTTTAAAGAAGTCGACTTCAAAATATCTGAACACCAGGGATACTGAAGGATGGATTACTGCTCGGGCCTACCAGGCCCTGGTCCAGAGGCCCAAGGAGGCCCTGACGGCCAAGCCTTCATATTTATTTTTTTCTTGCATTAAAATCACACTTCTGGGGGGCGCTGTGGCGCAGCACGCTAAGCCCCCCACATTTGGGCTTGCATGCCCACCCACGGGGACCCCGGTTCGAGTCCGGCCGGGGTCATTTCCCGATCCTCCCCTGTCTCTCTGTCCCATTTGCTTCCTGTCACCATCTTCAACTGTCCTGTCAAATAAAGGCATAAAAGCCCCTAAAATATATATATATATTTTAAAAATCACACTTCTAACAACTGTATATTAAATTTTAATTTTGTCTCTGGGGAGACATCCCCTCAACCATTTGGACTAAAAACCTGAATATTTTTCGTAAACTAGCAACACCCAGGTTCAAATCCAGCCTGGGTTATATCCCGACCATACCTACCCATCTCTCTTTCCCTTCACTTCATGTCCCAACTCTTCAACTATCCTATCGTACTAAAAGCAAAAAAGGCCAGAAAATGTACTTTTAAAAAGAACTGTACTCTAAAATACCTCACCGCCACTAGCCACTTAACCGTGTCCAGTCTTCTGGCTCTCATGTCCATATGCATGGTCACGAGCGAGCTCCATTAAAGGCAGTCTTCTCATTATAGGTCATCAGACGGCCCATTCCTCTGACCTCCTGGGGTCACGCAATTAATCCGCTGGTGATCAGTGCTAATATGGAGATCGGCACCCATGGCATGTCCCCATGGGGTTTCGCAGGTATATATGGGGCCCCTGGACATCTCAGGGACCAAAGAAGAAGACAGACGCACCTTCCCTCCTAATACAAGACACACACCAGCTCCACAGACCCTCAACCATCAACCTCAACAAAGTAAGTTGGATTTCTCTTTCGGAGGGTAAAACTACTATCTTAGCGGAGCTTTCAGTTGGCATTGAATATCTTGGAATTCTAAGGCTTTTGTATTTAAGTATTACATATTCAATTCGGTATTTAGTATTATATTGGCGAAGTTAGTTATAAGGGCCTTTTCAAACCAGACGTGCCGCCATCTGTGGGACTAAAACGATTTTTACCACCGGCGGCAAAAATGCATAACAGGGGTGCATTTCTCGAAACCATAGTTGCTAACTTCATTAGCTACTTTGTCATTTTCAGTGCAATTTCCCGTTGGCAACTACCCAATTTGCTAACTAGCAAACAACTACGCTTTCAAGAAATGCACCCAAGATTAGTCCTTCCACACCAACATGGCGGTAGGGGCACAGGAGATGGCTCAGTGCCACGCTGAATTTGGAAAATCCAACTCGAGCTGAATTTTCCTGTTGAAAATGAATGGCAAAGTAGCAAAATATGTAAGACGCTGACAAAGGCCGAAACGTCTGTCTGTCATGCTAACCCAGTAGATTAAAACTGCAAGAATTACATCCGAGAGTGTGGCTTTTTTACTAAATATGAACTTTGCTGTTTGCTTGCACCCGAAGACCTTGTAAGAAACAGTTGGGAGTTGAGCGCACTTTCTAAAGAAAGAAAGTAGCAAAATAGCAATGGCTGTGGGGGGGATATTTTGAACTGGACTGGCTGCGCACCCCGACGCAGTCATTGTGAAAGGCCGAGTAGAGCACACCGCCCGATTCAGTGGAGAGACTGCCGTCTTCTCGCTGCCGCCACGCCACACTCTGGTGGTGTGTAACCGGCCTTAGTTGCTGCTGTACCTTCCAACCCATTCCTTACTGGTTACTGTCTCTTTGATTTTTACTGGTTCTTGATCTTGACAAAACCCACTAGTAGGCTACCTCCAGTAATATTGATTCAGCTTTTTTTCCAAGCTCTACTTGAGGTCTACCATTGATTCAGCACCCATATGTTTTGTTTTGATTTTCTTTTTCAAATATGAAATGTAGGAGTCTCAGTACTTTGAAATATGGCAAATTTTCTCAATGGTCTGACTTTCCTTCTGTGTTTGTGTTTGTGTGTGTGTGTGTGTGTGTGTGTGTGTGTGTGTGTGTGTGTGTGTGTGTGTGTGTGTGTGTGTGTGTGTGTGTGTGTGTGTGTGTGTGTGTGTGTGTGTGTGTGTGTGTGTGTGTGTGTTTGTGCCTGTGCCTGTGCGTGTGCCTGTGTGTGTGTGTTTGTGCGTGTGCGTGTTCGTGTTCGTGGCTCCTCCACCAGTGATGTCTGGAGCTCCAGGACTGGCCTTCTGTCTGCTGTGCCTGCTGTCTGTCTGCACAGCCTGCTACATCTCCAACTGCCCTATCGGAGGCAAGCGCGCACTACCCGACCTGCCCAGAAAGGTTAGCTTGCTTCCTTTTTTTCAAAGATAGTTTTGGGGCATTATTCCTTTTTTTTAGCCTTTCTTTGGCGCAGAGCCTCTGTTATAACCTTATTGTCACTAAAATGGTAATTACTTAATGACTTAAGACTCCCTGCATTGTCATAGCAATGTTGATGATGTAGGCCTATTTAAGTGTTTTCAGCAAAGACTGAATCGGCCCGTCGAGGAACTCATCTGCAGTTAGAGGCTCCTGTTATCAATAAGCTGTCACCAGAATGGCAGTGGCCAAGTCGCAATGTATTACTAAGAGCCCTGTGTGCTGTCACAGTGGTGTACTACTCTGGTAGTAAAGGTTTTGCACTGAGTATTATAATGTTTCACTAGTGGAGGAGTGTGTTCAGGGGCTACACACGATAGTATAATGCATGACAGGATAGAGGTGGGAGAGAAAGATGGGAAAGGATTGGGAAATGAACATTGTTTCATTCTGTATTTTAGGGCAACTTCATTGCATTTGCCTCCTGCTAAAAAATGGACATTGAGAAAATGTAATTAACAAGTTTGACATTGGATTTCATTTTATGAGGCTATTGTAGGATGTTTTTCATTTCTTTAATGTGATTTTGTGACATTATTATACAAACCCAAATCGAGTTGATAACTAGCAACCCTCACCCACGTTACAGTATATTACTGTATATGTCCTGTTTCCTCTACTCCTCTGTCCATGTTGTAGTGTCTGTCGTGCGGCCCGGGGGACAGGGGCCGGTGCATGGGGCCCAGCATCTGCATGACATATTATAATACAAACTCAAATAGACATCATAACTTGATAACTACCCACCCTCACCCGCATGTTACAGTATGGTACTGTATATGTCCTGCTTCCTCTACTGTATTCCCCTGTCCATGTTGTAGTGTCTGTCGTGTGGTCCGGGGGACAGGGGTCGGTGCGTGGGGCCCAGCATCTGCTGCGGGGAGGGTGTGGGGTTGCTACCTGAGCTAGTCACCTCCACCCTCCCCACATCACTGTATATTATCACATTATTATTATATTACATCCTCCTCTCTGTCCATGTTGTAGTGTCTGTCGTGCGGTCCGGGGGACAGGGGCCGGTGCGTGGGGCCCAGCATCTGCTGCGGGGAGGGCATGGGCTGCTACCTGGGCTCCCCGGAGGCGGCCCGCTGCCTGGAGGAGAACTTCCTGCCCTCCCCCTGCGAGGTCGGGGGTCGTGTCTGCGGCTCGGAGGACGGACACTGCGCCGCCCCCGGCATCTGCTGTGACTCAGGTGAGGATTAGCCTGATTATCATCGACTTTCAAATCTCTTCGAGAATTGGTCTGACCAAGAGCAACATTAACATTTCCCACATGGCATGTTTGACAAGCCTCCCTTGGTTTGCTAATGGATGTTTTCTTCCCGACAAAGTGGGAGGTGTTCCCGATTTTTCGGGAGCTCAGAAAGTACTTGCATTGGGCTTGACCTGACTAGTAGCAACGCTGAAGGTGTTCACTAGGAGGGCACGGCCTGGCTAGGTGAGGATAGCCATTCCCACACCTATTACGTTACATTAAGATACATTCATGTTGCATTACACTGCATTGCACTGTGACACTGCAATGCCACAGCTATTCTTCCTGGGGTCCTTATACGCTATAGACTATCAAACATTACATTACATTCAGGGATATAAATTAACTTTTTTCACTAGCCAATTTGGCTAGTAGATATTAAATGTTACAAGCCAAACATCACTCACTATATTATGTGATATTGCACTATCATAGCAACAAAAATCGCACCTTTCACTTCATGCCGCAACAAAATTGCAACAACACAGTAAGAAGCTCCGCAACTTTTATCGCGATTTCTGGAAATGCTTGTGCACCATCTGGCAATTCAGATCGCAAATTTTTGAGAAAATGCCCGCAATTTCCTGGTGGGACTGACTATGTCATTATTCCTGGGCAGCTGGGCAGAGGGCTAGGGACTGGTCTTGAAATCAGAAGGTTGCAGTTGCAGGTTTGAATGACTCATACCCTGGGCTGTGACTCAAGAACTATAAGTTGCTTTGGATAAAAAAAAATGTCTGCTAGTGTTGTAATGTAATATGTACAGCAATACATTACACTCAGACGAGAAGAGAGTGTGTACCACCACCTACACGTAACATTATATTTCCTTAGTTTAACCTATTGCACTGTGACTTAGGTAAGAAAGACTACAAAGTGTACATAATTAGATTCAATTGTAGTATGTTAGGATTCATAATTTATCTGCTGTGACTCAGGAAAGGGAACTACCTGCCTATTATTTTTTTCAATCTGTGGAAAATCCCAAGCTGTGCAGGGACCATTTAAAATATGTCTGTACACTGCAGGATTGCAGATTGCATTTGTGCCTCCCAAAACACGTTAATGTCCTATTCCTGTAACACATAGATAAGTGCTCAAACTGTGTCAGTTAATCTGCAAACCATCACTGGCTATCCATTTACAATGCTACAGTTGTACCTGTATGGTCTTATTCAACACACCTTGAATATAATTTAACTTTAATATATCTTAATGCCATACAGCACACTAACCCCACTAAATTCATACTTTACCACAGCACACTAACCTCACTAAATTCATACTCTACCACTATTTCATGTTTTATGTAATGTACACTTCAATCAAAAAAGCCTGACACTGAAAAGTGTGTCAGAATATGTGGAACACCATCTCTGTTTTTTTTGTTTTTTTTTAAAGACGCCTCTGCTGTAAGTATGCCAGTTAATCTACAAACCATCTCTCTGTTCCAAGGATATGTGTGTGCTAAGTATGCTTAGTTAATCTCCAAACTTATACTGTTTTTTTCACCCTGTCTTCAGAGGGCTGTGCTGTGGACCAATCGTGTCTGGAGGGAGACGATGACGATGCCCTACTCAAGCAATCAGAGAGCAGCGAAGACCTGCTCATGAAACTCCTGCACATCAGCGGCGGACACCCCTTCAGGCTCCACCAATGAGCAACGCTTAACAAACCTCACCCCAACCAATGAGCAACGTTCAAAAACACGTCATCCTTTACGAGCCCTGACCCTGAGCAATTAAGGTGTATCTATAAAACACAGTGACCGCACCGAGTCAATGACCTGAGTATACACATGTACATACAAATACTGTATTTTGTACATAGATTATAGAGTATAGACGTACGAAATAAGAACAGAGAATACTGTATTGTACTGTAATAGTGGTTTCTGGAGTTGAATAAATAAACAAAAGAAATAAATAACGAACAAAAGATGTCTTGTGGTTATTGCCTCTGTTTATGTTTTATTAGACTGTAATGTTTCATATTACCGGGACTTCAAAGTATAACACTGGTTTAGAGCACAGTATAATACGGTCTTTTGTTGCCACATTCCACTATGAAAGTAATCATCAAACAAGACTGCCGCAGATTGCAAAAAAAAGACCCCTCACACAAGTGACAGATTTAACACTTCATAAACCGCTTACCGCAGCTCATTGCCAAAAAAAGACAGAAAAGTACAACTTTGTTTGCCCATCTATGAAATGAGTAAATAGTATGATGCACTATTCTAACCATGGTTAGTTTATGTGCATAGGATGAATCCTTAAACGATAAAAAACAAAGTATGGCTAGTGTTAATTGTTGCTGGAGTAAGCAATTCATTTCTAAGAGGTAATTGAGACAACAAATGTGGTTGTCACCTGCACATTGCATGTACAATTCACCTTAAAGCACATCATTTGGCTTCCAGATCAAGCTGGAATTTAATTCAATAGGCACATGACTCAATCGTTACAATATTTAAAAGAAGAAAAAAACAGAGCTGAATATGTATAGATTTGAAAGTTATATTTGTAAGTAATTGTATGCATGGTAAAAAAAAATACTGTACATCCTGTCAGTGAATGAATGGAGAACCTTTGTGCTATGTCTACTGTACTGTAATATTGCAATTGTGTTTGTGTATACAGCAGATGTGACAGAAGGGAGTTGCTTTACATTGCTTTTACATCTTGCAGTTTTACCAAATAACAGTAGGTAGATGTGTGTGTGTGTGTGTATGTGTGTGTGTGTGTGTGTGTGTGTGTGT
>NC_085867.1:32264719-32277219 GCF_034702125.1 Engraulis encrasicolus | reverse complement strand
GCCAAATGCTGGTAAAACTTGGCTGTGGCTGGTAACAATTTCAGTGTCACTAGCCAAGTTGCAGGTAGCTTATTTTACGGTACATACATATCAGAATGGCGTATATTCTGCACTTTGCCCCTTGTGTATCAATTGTTAGTATTTAAGCTCAAGACAATGCTCAGTTACTCAGTTTCTATTTGTTATTTATCTCCATGTAGAAACCCATGCACTCATCTTCTTGCTTTAAGCACCTCATCTTCTGAGGTTAGATGTACAGTGTCATGTTAAAACAAAATGTGGCTAGTAGAATAGCTGGATGGCTAGTGACTCGGGAAAACCACTAGCCACAGTGGCCGGCAAGCAAAAAAGTTAATGTCAAGCCCTGCAATACCCTAGTAATAGTAATGGCAGTAGTGCAGTAACTATTGTGGTGTTGCTCAGTTCTGCTACCCACCCACGAGGATGGTTGACCTACTGCTCAATATTATTATCATAATTATTGGTAGAAGTAGTAGTAGTAGTAGTAGTAGTAATGGCAGTAGTGTAGTAGTATTGTGGTGTTGCTCTGCTACCGTACCCACGAGGATGGTTGCCCTGCTGTTGTCCTTGCGTAGGAAGTATTCCAGGAAGCGTACGGTGCAGGTCATGGCCAGGTCCTTGAAGGCCAGCGTCTCCCCGTGAAATAACTCCAGGATGGACAGGCCATGTTTCAGCTTGGCGATGCTCACCGCACCGGGGACGGAAAACTTGGACAGCGCGTCTGAGATGAGGCCTGCAGAGACAGTAGTGCACAAGATTACAGTGCATTACAGTACATTTAGCAGACACTTTTGTCCAAAAGAAGATAAAAGATGATGAGGACAAAAACACGATGATCACTGATGTGATGTGATGCGATGTTATTCTGTGAATCTGTGTGAATCTATGCGTTTGTCACAGTGACTTTGTAATTACACTCTTTGACATTTGATGACTGCCATTCCTCTTGCCTCATCCTTTGATACTGCTGTCTTGCTCTTACAGACCATGGAATCCACCTCAAAACTCAAGTTTGATGTATTGTGCTGAGTGTGTGTGTGTGTGTGTGTGTGTGTGTGTGTGTGTGTTTGTGTGGGTGGGTGTGCGTGCGCGCATGCGTGCGACTGCACGCATATGCATTTGTTTAGTTAAATTTGCACGTAGTCTGGGGTAATGCGATTTCAAATCCCATGTGTAATGTCAGAGGTATATATGTAGAAGTTTTTGACTACAAGGTACACTTTGACAATAAAGTACAAAGTACTATTTGACAAAATAAAGTACACACTTTACTGTTTTGACTTGACTTTACTTAAATATAATTTTACATTGGGAAACGATAGCAATATAATTTTGCATTGGGAAACGATTGCCCTCACCCTGCAGGTCTTTCTTTGGGATGAGGTCCTCGGGGATGAAGAGAGAGCAGACCTCCACCACCAGCTCCGGGTAGGACAGGGGGGCCCAGGCCTTCAGGGTCTCGGGGCTCACACTGGGCACCGTCTCGGGCATGAACATGCCCCCGTCAGGGGCGTAACCGGAGAACAGCACCTGCCGGAAGTCCCATCCCCCCACCTCACCTCGCGTGCTGCAGTAGCGCATCCCTGTAGTGGACACGACTACACTTGAAGGAGTAGAAGAAAGAAGTCAGATGGGTTACACTTAAATTAATGTCGGAGTCATACTCATGACATAATAGTGTCAAAACAGTGTCATGACGCGTTCATGAATGATTCATACAGGATGTCAATGTCATAAACGCTTTATGGTCATGAAAAGTCGATATTGTTAGGGCTGTCTTTACCATAACCGAATGTCACATTGATTTTGTTATGACACATGAATGACTGCATTCAGGGTCGCTGACAGCTTCGGCTGGGCCCAGGACAAAGACATTAGAAAGAGCCCCAAACCCAATCAATACAATGTAATGAGGATCCAATTCTGGGCCCCTATCTCCCTGGGCCCGGGACAAGGGCCCCCTTTGTCCCCCCCTGTCGGCTTCCCTGACTGCATTACAACACTGTAATGACATTGTCATATGTATGGTGCCAGCATCAAGTAACGTGTTTCCGGAAGTTGTAACATTTGTAGCAATTGAACATCTACAGTAGGTTGCAGGATATTATTGTGATCATGTGCAATGTACACTAGCCTACACCTATGTGCACATGCACAATGAAATTGAAACTCTCACTCAGAGCAGCATGGAAATGTAGGCTATGTAGTGGAAAGATTTGCAACAAAAGAAATAATTTAAAAAATCAATATGCCTATAAAAAGAAACTTAATAATAATAAGTGAGCAAAACAAGAAAGTTAATAGACATCAACTGTCATGGTAGCATTTGCAGATGCCAGTTGAAATAAATAACATTTGTGAAAGACTACGACTTGTTGCGCATGTTTTGTAAGAATGTAAAATCCTAGGAGCGAATAAGGAACCTTCAGAGAATGTGTCGAGTTCAGCTGGGGTGATAGTGCATAGATAAGGGGCAAAGCGCAGTCGAACACCAACAACCTTGTAGGCTATTGACAAATCTCTGAACTTTGCATCTTCTAAATCGTCAAACGTAATGTTTATTCCCTTATGTTATGCATCAAGCTGGACGAATTCTTCTTGAAGACTTGAGTCTTGCTTCGATTCTCTGAGAGAACCCTTGACAGCGATCTGATGCCAGATCAAAAACACCTACATTCAGATCGTAGTCTGTATGTAGGTTACGCATATATTGCATGATAATGTATTGAAGAATGTGCAAGGAACGACGCGTAGAAAAAACTATAAAATACCTATGTCACTGCAGGTCAGTTGATTGAAGTCAGCAAGTAAACACCGCGATTGGACGGGAACGAATGTGTATGGATCTGAGAAGCGGGGAGCCTATTTCTTTGCAGCACACTGTATCAATTTCGAGACATTTTTAATCTGCAGAACAACGCCACCCTCTGGTTAATTTCATTCAACTAGGTGGTAGTTATCCATTTACCCAATTATAGGGGCCTACATAGGGTTTGAGTCTTCAGTCATGTTTTAATCTTATCACTGTTCTGTACATCTATTCACCCATGACACTGTCCTGGCCTACTCTGCTTTCTGCAAGGCTTCTCGTGTAGGCCTACCTTTTAAAAAACCCTTCTATTCAGGGGCTTTTCAATAGGCTATTCCTCAGTGCTCGTTGAACACTGTTATGTAGGCCTATTAGAAAATAACTTGTAGGCTAATAATCAGAGGCAGGCAACACAGGTTCAGAAAGTCACTATTTGACACATATAATTTGCTTCAGTTAATTCAATCCACCAGCTGATCCTTATTACCACACCGATTCATCCAGGTTTATGACCTAATTAGTGAAGTGTGGTAGGAGCATGGACCTGTGTTTGGAGCATGCAGAGAAAAAATTGTAAGACTTAATTTCTCAGTCCAATTTGTCTGCCTCTGGATACAATAAAACAGTTATCATTGTTATTTTACCAGCATCGAATTGCAGAGCAATAATGCTGGATCAAAGTCTTTTCATACACAAATAAGATTGATGATTAAATTGGGCCTATTGCATGCAAACCAATCACAAGAGACGCATCATTCAAATAGCCTAATGTCCACCTTTTTGTGCATGCACATGGACCATTGTTAACAATTTCTTTTTTTTAACTTGTTAGGGAGGACTACAAGTGATTGAATCACTTTGTTGACTATCTTTGACTGCTACCATGTGATGTGAGTTCATAGGCCTATACTGATTAGGCCTATAAGACAAGTAAAGTGCCTTATCTTTGGCGGCTTGCTTGAGTCATGTTTCACAACTCATTACCTCATCATCGATGCCCCATTATCAATGAAAATCACTTCACCTGTCGGGTTAATCATTCAGCCGAGCTGGTGGTGTTGGCCTAGAGCTAGGCCTATATAAGTGGTTGCTTCCAAATGCGCTGTTGCTTTCTCTGACAGCAGGGAGTTCACCATGGCCTTCTCAGGAAAATTCCAGCTGGAGTCTCAGGAGAACTTTGAGCCTTTTATGAAGGCCATCGGTAGGTGTCATGAAGGAAGTTGTGCATGCCTTTGCTTTCTGTACAGATGGGGAGATTTTTTGTTTTTAGAGATGTAGGCCTATATTTTAAGTATGAATATTACTTGTGTACTTTATGGTGTATTTCTTTGTGTGTGTTTCTATGTGTAATCATAGCATGTTATGCAATTTGCATTACAATTTGTGTATGCTGCTGGACATGTTAATTTTCTTCAGGATCAACACAGCTTCTACACTCTACAATAAGCCTATACTATAGTTGTGTGCAATATGTTTGATCTGCGATGTTTGTCTGCATTATGTGCATTATCATATGCAGGCAGCTGGACGACTTTTATTTTCTTCAGGATCAACAGTTACTCAACTCTACGCTACTTCTATTACTACTGCTATTACCACTGCTATTACTACTGCTATAATATTTAATGTCCCACTGACTCCATTTTAAAGGTCTCCCTGATGACCTGATCCAGAAGGGCAAGGACATCAAGAGCGTTTCTGAGATTGAGCAGAATGGCAACCACTTCAAGGTCACGGTCACCACCGGCACCAAGGTCATGGTGAATTCCTTCACCATCGGCGAGGAGAGCGAGCTGGAGACCCTCACTGGAGAGAAAGTCAAGGTAACTTGATGGAATGGTTACTTGCTTCTGACGAATTACTTTCAAAATCTTTATTTGAGGCATCCTTCAACGTATTTCTGCACCATAGCCACATTTATTTGAATAGTTATGTAGTGTTAACGCAAGTGTTCCTCACTTCAGCCATTATGAGTGATGCTGAGAGGCCACCAGGACGCAGCACCCCTAAAAAAGTAATATGCTGGAAATGTATAAACAACAAACACATTAGTTGCTCTTGAGGACAACCTGCGTATGAAAAAGTGTTTTGCAATCTACAGCTTTATGCTCATTACTCGTCACAATCCGGCATGATGTAAAAGTGCCAGTTTGACTTGGGCCCTGTCCTCTTACTTCAGCCTGGGCCTGATGGTCTTCTGCATTCTTTCCCATGTTTTTTGTCACAGTCTGTCGTGCACATGGATGGGAACAAGTTGAAGGTTTCACTGAAGGGAATTGAATCCGTCACAGAGTTTTGCGGGGATACAATTATTGCTGTGAGTACCACATGCCATATGTTCCCAACATGTGTTCATGGTTCAAAACCGAGCACTTCACGAACATGTACATTTGTTTAAGTAACCCCTTTTCTATCCTTTTTGTTTTTCAGACCATGACTGCGGGACCCATCGTTTACAAAAGAATCAGCAAGCGCATCTCATGATTTATTTTTTCCCTTCTATTTATGTGGCAAATAAAAAAACAAAATGTGAAACTGGCGTTTGCCTTGTCATTGTCACTTACATAATATTGACTAAAAGTATATGTCATGTCACCCAACTGAAGGATGCTCTTGCTTCATCATATTAAAGCCATGTTTAACCAAGTGTTTACATCACGAGCAGTAGTTCCTACAACAGCATGGGCCACCCAATAAAAGATTGTGACCAGTGGTTGTGTTTCTTAGGAGGAGCTCTTGCCAAGAAATTGTCTGACGGCCTTGTCTGAAGCCCTTTTAGGCTTGAGGTTTGCTGCTGTGACTTTTGATTGAATCAATCAATTAGCTGGTGGTGATGCATCTTCATAAGTAAGAGTGCACATCCCACCTCTCTGAGGCCAGGTGTTGGGTCGAAACGTTGTAGGACCTAAATAAATGTCAAAGTGGAGCTACAGTGTGCAGACTTCTACTTTTACCACTACTGCTGGTGATGCACCCACATGTACTGTGGGCCTGTTTTAAAATGTGCTTCACTGACTGACTTGAAAGCCAGAAAACCCAAATTGTAATTTGGAAGACCAAAAACTCCCCAACTGGTATTTGGGAGCTCCCTCTGGGTGCAGTCTGCGGTAGTGTAGTGACCTATAAACCAGTGTGAGTTTGAGCGAAGGGTCCCCCTCCTTACAAACCTCATGCATGTTAACATGGTCATGCGGTCAGTTTTTTATCTTAATTTTTGTAGGGCTTTTGTGCCTTTATTTATGACAGTACAGTGGAGGAGAGACAGGAAATGAGTGGGGAGAGAGAGACTGGGAAGGATCGGCAAATGACCCAGGGCGGATCCAAACCCGGGTCGCCGGGGTAGCAACCCAGTGCCCTACCGCTAGGCCACGGCAGGGCCAAGAGATACGTTTTTAAGGTTAAACACCACTAAATTTCATTTTAATAAGAACGTCAATACAACAATTTGAATTTGAGATTATGTAAATTTTTGTAAAAAAAAAAAAACAGAATTATTGCATGTTGTGTTTAGATGTTTGTAGCATGCCAGATACTGTCTGCTCCAAAGGTTTGTGAAAGTGCTTGGGTTCCACCCAGATAGCAAACAAATGTTTTTTTTTGTTTAAACATCATCTAATCACGTCCCAGGAACTCCCTCCTGTTAAGTTGCACGTGACTGTTTACATGTGAATAGATTTTTGTGGCTGGAATGATTTGTGTTTCACATATGTTAGTAAACTGTCATGGAAAAGTCCCCAACTTGGTGGAGGGATTCATACCACATTCGCTCACCCTTGTGGGGGTTTTGACTCCAATAAATGTGCTATTTTAGGGCCCTTGACCACAGACTTCCTCTTAAGACATTCCCTTTGTTTACTCAAGTGACATCACAACATCAATCAAACCGACCACAGCTCAGTAGGTCACAGTTTTATTGGTTCATTTCAACCCATTTCTTGGGTTGCACATTCGACCATTTGCTTGGGTAGCACCAGTCTTGTTTCCATCTTGTCAGCCAAAAGCCGAATACATTCCGCCACGAAATAATATACTTAATGCACTTCATCATGGCTATTAAATATACACATTTTGCAAAGTCATTTTCCACCCCTGGTGTGTGTATAATACACTTCTGTATCTGTATGTGTCAATATAATTGTGTGTATGCGGGCGCACACCTTTTTTTATTTGGCAGCCATGGTGAGCTACTTTGCGCGTGTGTGTGTGTGTGTGTTGTGTGTGTGTGTGTGTGTCCATGTGTGTGTGAGTTTATTGGGCAGCCATGGCGAGCTCCTAGCATGGCCAGGTGTGTGTCCACATATGTGTGTGCGAGTTGATTTGTCAATCATGTGTGTGTGTCAATAACACATCATCAATGTGTGTGTGTGTGTGTGTGTGTGTGTGTGTGTGTGTGTATTTGTGTGTGTGTGTGTGTGTGTGTGTGTGTGTGTACAGGTATGTGTGTGCGTGTCCATTGTGTGGCCACGGCAGCCTCCTTGACTTCCTACTTAGCAGGCTTAGGTGAGAATGCTCTCAAAGGCTTGGGTGAGAGTGCTTTCCCGGGCTGGGGTGAGAGTGCTTTCCCGGGCTGGGGTGAGAGTGCTTTCCCGGGCTGGGGAGAGAGTGCTTTCCCGGGCTGGGGAGAGAGTGCTTTCGCAGGTGGGGGTGAGAGGGCTTTCGCGGGTGGGGGAGAGAGCGCTTTCTCGGGTTCAGGTGAGAGCGCTTTCTCAGGTTTGGGTGAGAGGGCTTTCGCGGGTTCGGGTGAGAGAGCTTTCTCAGGTTTGGGTGAGAGTGCTTTCGCGGGTTCGGGTGACAGCGCTTTCTCGGGTTTGGGTGAGAGGGCCTTTGCGGGTTCGGGTGACAGTGCTTTGGCGGGCTCAGGTGAGAGCGCTTTCTCGGGTTTGGGTGAGAGTGCCTTCGCGGGTTCTGGAGAGAGAGCTTTCGCGGGTTCGGGAGAGAGAGCTTTCGCGGGTTCGGGAGAGAGGGCTTTCGCGGGTTCGGGAGAGAGAGCTTTTACGGGTTCTGGTGACAGTGCTTTCACGGGTTCGGGAGAGAGCGCTTTCGCAGGTTCGGGTGAGAGAGCTTTCACTTCCTCCTTAACGGGTTCAGGTGTGGGGGGTGTTTCCTTTGCGACCTCCTTGATCGGTTCGGGTGGGGGTGGGGGCGTTTCCTTCTTCGCCGGCTCCTTCGCTGCTTCCTTCTCCTTGGTGAGCTCCTTCACCTGCTCCTTGATCTTCTCGGGGAGGGGCGTTCCCTTCAGGGCCGCCTCCCGAACACTTTCGTACACCGCCGCATTCTGCTTGTACAGCTTCAGCTCCATCTCTGTCTGCGTACGCATCATCTGCAAAGGGAAGAGGGGGGGAGAGGAAAGAGGGACCAGGGAGGAGCACATGGTCAATAGCAGCCGTTTACACTGTGGGCACTTAGCCCAGGAACCTGATTAGTATGGTGAATTCAGGTAAATTGGGCCACTTTTTTTTGCGTATATGTGAATGGCCCAGAGTGGCCCAATTTACCTGGATTCACTTTTTCACTTTTTTTTAAAAAAAAAAGATTTTTTTTTGTCTTTTACGACTTTATTTGACAGGACAGTTTGAGAGGTGGACTGGGAGCGAATGGGGAGAGAGATGGGGAGGGGTCGGCAAATTACCCGGGCCGTGAATCGAACCCGGGTCGGCCGCATGGGAGATGAGTGCCCTACTACCGGTTGGCCACGACAGGGCCAGGAACCTGAGTATCACATTCACATCATCACATTACACTGACACTGACCTCAGTACGCTGTTACTTACGATTACTTACTGTACAGCAGGGGTGGGAACCTTTTTCATTTCAAGGGCCACTCCAAATTTATCCGAAAAAAATCCTCAATCTTAAAATCTTAAAAATCCTCAGAGGGCCGTACTATGAACATAACCCAGGATTTTCCCCTGCACTTTAGGCCTATATTGAAGGCAAGCACCTTTTAAAACAGACCCCACCTTCTCTAGGTCCCCTGAGTATTTTCTATAAGTCCATTACAAAACATGTCATATTTCATGTGAAGCTGCATAACATTAAAATGACATCGGGGGCCAGATAAGACGGCCTCAAGAGCCGCAAACTGCCCTCGAGACACAGGTTCCCCACCCCTGGTATAGAGGATGTAGGATACAGTCTCTGGAGCGATGTGGGGTTAGGTGCCTTGCTCAAGGGCACCTCAACTATGGATGGAGGTGTAGTATGTGTGTTTGGGTGGGAGTGTTACTGTATACCTCCAGGTCATGTGTGATGGGGTGGTGTGGGCCGTGTGTGACTATCAGGATGGCGTCGGTAAGTGTGTGTGTGTGTGTGTGGCTGCAAGTGCCTTATCTTTCTGTTATAACCATTTCATGCATGTTTATTTGTGTGTGTGTGCGTGTGTGTGTGTGTATGCGTGCGTGTCTGCGTGCACGTGCGTGCGTGCGCGCGCGCGCGCGCGCGTGTGTGTGTGTGAGCATGTGTGTGTGTGTGTGTGCGTACTGTACCTCCAGGTCCATTGTGATTGGATGGTGTGGGCCGTGCGTGACCATCAGGATGCCGAAGGCCTGGCAGATCAGGTTGTGGCCCTGCTCAATGTTGCCCGCGTGCCAGTTGGTCACGCCAGCCCTCATGATGGCCATGCCCATCTGGGCATTGTTGGCAGGGTACAACTTCCTGATTTTAACAAAGAAAGAAACACGCACAGCCGTCTCAAAATGGGTGCTGGACTAGCAAAGTCACATGAAAACAAAAACAAAGTCCGCAACACCGGGCTCGCATTTCTCTTATGTCAATGTGACGTTTCGGGCAGCTTCAGACATGTGTGATGAAGGCCATGCTGCCCGAAACGTTACATCAAAATAAGAGACACTCGAGCCTGGTGTTGCAGGCTTTATTTTTGTTTTCATGGTACAGCTTCCTGTCAGGAGGAGGAGGATGATGAAGATGATGAGGAGGAAGAGGAGGAGGATAAAGATTAGGAGAAGGAGACAGAAGAGGAGGACAACAGTCATAGAATGTTTATGACATTGACATAATGTTCATGACACTGTCGTGTCATAAAGTACGTATGACGGCAGGGTCAAGTAAACCCATTTTATCCTTGTTGTTTGAGCTTTGGTGCCAGGAGACACATATACGCTGCATTCAGTCACTTGAGATTTTAACTTTTTTAAAATAAAAATGTGGGTATGTTTAAGCTGAATGAACACATTCTAATGCAATATGAGGGTCTTAGGGTTTAAATGCAACTTATTTCATGCTTTTATGTGCATCAGAGGCTTTTTATAGGATGAAGGCAACTTTCCCAACAAGGGCTTAGGCATTCAGCAGGTGCTTTTTTGCAGGTGCTTCAGGCATCAATGGCTTAAGCCTTACCAGATACATTACACTGGTGCTACATGCAGGCAGGGATGAGCAAATGGCATTCATGAGTTACAGTCTAGGGCCACATATTCCAAAAATTGACCTTGTTTTACCTGTCCAATTCAACCAGGTAATCATTCAACCGGCCAATCATCTGTCTGAAGTGTTACAGTGCAATGTGTCTACTCACGAGTATCCTGCCACCATGCGGTTGGCGCACTCGGCGGCCTCCTTGAAGTTGCGTCGGTAGGAGAGCACCTCGCTGGCGGTGCAGAGGATACGCAGCTGGTGCAGGTGGGTGTCGGCCAGCAGAGCCTCCTGCTTCTGAAGGCACTCGCGACACAGTTTCACCACCTGACCACCAGGGGGAGGAACAGAGGCATCATCACATTACGGTACACACTGCACTTCAACATTACATTACATCGCATTAGACCGCAATCAATGATAATGATAATGATAATTATAATAATAATATAATAATATATCGGTTTTATATAGCACTTTTCTTGGTTCTCAAAGCCGATTCACCATTAGGTTGTGTTTTAGATAAACATTACATTACATTTTAATTTGGAATGGTTTAATCAGGTATTTTATTTGTATTTTTTTACTGTGTACAATACTTTGGATTAAATAGCCTACAAACCATCAGAATAAGAGCACACCATAATCTATTCTACACAATCATCCAGTACAGTAATTACCGTTTCAAAGTCCCCGGTGAGGCGTGCCTCCTCAACCTTCTCAAAGGTCTTCACGCTCAGTTCTGTCACCTCCTTTGCCTGTTCTGCTGCAGCCTACACACACCCACACACCCACACGCACACACGCGCGCACACACACACACACACACACACACACACACACACACACACACACACACACACACACACACACACACACACACACACACACACAATATTGAGTACTTTCAGGGGCCCTAGGCCTTGAGATGCAATCGGAAAAGTTTTCATTGCAAAATTGGCAGGCACTGAAACGTATACAATCTATCCACCTGCCTCCTGACAGTGTAATGTACCTATACCAGAGCTCAGCGGGGATAGGAGAATAAATTGCCATTCCATGCCATTAATGCATTAACCCCTTAAGACACAACATTATACATGAGCTGTTACCATAATGGCAATGACCAAGTCATAGTGCATTACTAAAGGCCCTGTGCATGTCATATTAGTGTAGTACTATAGTAGTTGACCTTCAATGTCTATACAGCGTGCCACAGCAGGTACGGCGTGCATTAAGGCGATACTGCATTAACTCTATTCCAAGTGTCATACAAGTAGCCATAGCCAAGGCTATAAATGAAACCAGCCAACCGGCCAAATGCTTTCAGTTTGGCTGGTAGAAAATACCAACTTACAGTACTAGACACTTTGGCCCATTAGTGAGTGTGTGTTTGGCTAGTGTGATTAACATCTGCTAGCCATTTTGACTGGTGGTGAAAAAAAGTCACAGTAATTTAGGGCCCTGGTCACAGCTAACTATAAATACCAGAATTCCACAGATGTTGGGCCTCTATTAAAAGCTTCCCATGTACTGCAGATATAAACACATTTTTCTTTACGTGTATGCATGTGCTTCAGGGTATTATTAGTCTTCCAGGAGAGTTAATGGTAACATGCACATTCCTACCTTGAATGTACATGTTATGTGTGTGTGTGTGTGTGTGTGTGTGTGTGTGTGTGTGTGTGTGTGTGTGTGTGTGTGTGTGTGTGTGTGTGTGTGTGTGTGTGTGTGTGTGTGTGTGTGTGTGTGTGTGTGTGTGTGTTCGTGCGTGCGTGCGTGCGTGTGTGTTTTTGGACACGTGCATGCGTGTGTGCATGCTCTGTGTATACCTGTGTGTGTGTGTGTGTGTGTGTGTGTGTGTGTGTGTGTGTGTGTGTGTGTGTGTTTTTACATGTATGTGTGTGTGTGTGTGTGTGTGTTTACATGTATGTGTGTGTACATGCGTGCATGCATGTGTGTGTCTGCCTCTTGTGTCCTCCGAGCCCACCTTCTTGTCCGCTGTTTCCTTGGTGGCCATCATGAGGTCATCCTTGATGCCCTTGGTGCAGTGTTCGCATGAGCACTCGAAGTAGTACTGCTTCTTCAGCGCCTTCTGACGGTCCTTCGCCAGGTTCAGGAAGTCCACGTAGGACACAGTCAACTCCTCGCCCTCGGCAATGGGGCCCATCGCACGCAGCTCAATCCTGATCAACAGGAAGTGAGGTCAGGTCAGACAACAACAGGAAGTCAGGCACAGGAGGGCACAAGGGTAGCCATAGCAACAACAACCACTAAGGAGTAGTCCTTTTTCTGTAAA
>NC_085867.1:32249719-32259719 GCF_034702125.1 Engraulis encrasicolus | reverse complement strand
GAATGCCTGAATGGCTAGTGACGCGGGAAAACCACTAGCCACAGTGACCGGTGAGTCAAAAAGTTAATGTCAAGCCCTGGTGTGCGTGTGCGTGTCTGTGTGTGTGTGTGTGTGTGTGTGTGTGCGCCTATTAGCGTACCACTCCAAAGAGATGTGCGATGTAGTCTCTGGAAAGTGTCCTCCTGCTCTTGGGCCAGTAGTCCATGAACTTCTGCACGTCTGCCTCCAGAATCTTCTTCTCCTCCTCCGTCATGTCGGACAGGTGGTCCTGCAGCCAGTCCAGACTGCTCAGCTGGCTGTCCGTCACCCGAGGGCCGTGCTTCTGCATACGCCACATGGTGCGCGCCACCAGGCTACAGACACAGGACATAGACAGGAGGGTCATGAGAGAGAGAGAGAGAGAGAGAGAGAGAGAGAGAGAGAGAGAGAGAGAGAGAGAGAGAGAGAGAGAGAGAGAGAGAGAGAGAGAGAGAGAGATGAAACACACATACACACGCACACAAAACACACACATGAAACACACACATAAAGACACGCACACACACACACACACAGACATACACTCACCGGACGCTCTCTTTGGGGGGCATGCCGATGTTCCTGATGGCAGAGCACTCCTTCTTGTGTTCGTCCCAGGCGGCGCGCTGGCATGTGCGGTCACAGTAGTGGGCGAACTTGCACTGGGCACAGCGGTGTGGGTTGGCCTGGCGACGGAAACAGTTGTGGCACACGTCCAGCGCCATACTGAAGGAGAGAGAGAAAGAGACATGGCATGATGAGGTCCATATTACTGTGGGGCACATCCATAGTTATATTACTGTCATGCACATCCATAGACATACTACATCCATACACATATTGCTGTGGTGCACATCCACACACATATTATGGTGTCACATGTCCAGTGCCATACTGGGAGAGAGAGATGACAGTCACAGTATAAAGAGAAAGTGAAATCCCATCTCAGAAACTCCAACTCCCATTGTCATTGTGACACAGCACTCAACTGCACACTGTGAAATTGAATTTATGCCTCACCCGTACAAGGGGAAAGCCCCTAATGGCATCCCATGGGAGCACAGTGGCGGAATAGTACCATGCTCAGGGTACCTAAGCAATGGAGGAGCATGGGGGAGAGCTAGGGCTGGGCGATATGGAAAAAAACCAATATCACGATATGGATTACTTTATATCACGATAACGATATATATCACGATATAGCACAATTACATACGTTTTCAGTTATTCTCTTTGTTGCTCTTTATTTTTTAATGTCGCAAAACAACCTTTCTTTAAAATTGATCTTTTTATTCTTATTTTTACAGTTACATTAACTTATAGTGTGTATTGTGACGACATGAAATGTAATTAAATTATATTCAATTGTATAAAACTGATAAAATTACTATCACGGTATAAACGATACTGGAGAAAGGTCACGATATACACTTTTACTGTATATCACAATAACGATATATATATCGTCATATTGCCCAGCCCTAGGGAGAGCACTGTTTATTTACTTCCCCCACCAACCTGGCATGTCGGGAGTCGAACCGGCAAACTTAAGGCTACAAGTCTGACGCCCTGATCGCTTATCCTGTAGTCGTAGTGCAGTATTCTCTCCGTAGAATGCAAACTTAACATCTTCTAGAGCAGTGGTTCTCAACCTCTTTTGAACAAACGCCCCCTACCGCATCAAAAGCCTTCCCAACATCCCCCTTAGTTCATTGAATGCTCAGAGAGCCAACTTAGCAGCTTTTAGAGTGTATGTGTATGTCATCAGGGGCACCATGTCATCCTAGGCCCTGCCGTGGCCAAACGGTATAGGGCACTCGTCTACCATACGGCTGATCCCGGTTCAACTCCCGGCCCGGGTCCTTTGCTGGCCCTTCCCCGTCTCTCTCTCCCCACTCGCTTCCTGTCACCACCTTCACTGTCCTATCATAAATAAAGTAAAAAATAAATTATTATTATTATTATTTTTTAATTCACTAAATCCAGGGACTAGGATTCGAGTCCAACCCATGATCATCTTTCAAAGTCTCTCGTCCCCCATTCATTCCTCTCACTATAATAAAGTCATGAAAGCCCATAAGATACATGAATAAACAAATAAAAAGAAGACTATGGGTTCTTTCCAATATGTGGACTCCTCTGCCTGTGTTTGTGGCCTCACATTTCACTGAGATATTGAAATACACTCCTTTCGTCAGTGATATCATCACAAGGCCACAAGCAGTCAAGTAAGCAAGGTAGGACGGGAGGAGCCAATTTTAGCCTGGAGACACATAAACGCTGCATGCAGGCTCTTGAGATTTGAGTTTTTTATGAACAATGTGGGAATGTTGGGGCTGAATGAACAAAATTCTAATGCAAAATGAGGATCTTAGCTTTAACATGCAACTTATTTCATGTTTTTTATGTGCTTCGGAGGTTTTAATAGGCAGAGGGCACCTTTTCCCAAAAAGGGCTTAGGCTAAAATGGGTAAAAAAATGGGTCTATGTACTGTAGCTACAGTGATACAGTATGGTAGGTCACAGCAATGATGGAATGATGATATGAAAGAGTCGACACCAGCAGGGGTGGGACACCCACACACACAGCTGTTCTCCTCAGGCCATTTACAGTGACATCAACAGATGAGAGGTCCATGAGAAAAGCAAACAAGATTTTCATCCAGAAATGTCTCGCTATTGGCACACACTGTCCTCTTAAGCTCATGTAGTCAAAAACAGGCAGCATGGGGGCACAATGCGCTAATGCACTAGTCCATAAACAAGGTCATTGCCAGGGCCGCTGCTAAGGTTTTGGAGGCTCCTGAACAGCCCAATTGGGCAGGAAACCAACCAATCTGGCAACCCTGACCACAGCACAAAGGGGCACGCAGGGACAAAGGCTGTTCTCCATGGGGACTTGGTCTGCATCACAATGTGACGTCACACAAACCGCCTCTGGAAAGGACAGACAAACAACAGACAGCGGTCCCTCCTGTCCTGAAACCTTCCATTCTTTATATGGGAAGTTTTGAGCGAAAGGACCTGGACAACGCATTAATCTGGACAACACATCAAAGACCACCGTGGTAGTATGCCCACCCCCACACAAACACACCCACACGCACGCACGCACGCACCACGCACGCACGCACACATACACACACACACACACACACTCACACACACACACTCGTCCGTTTCATCTGCCTTATCTTTTCTAAGACAAATATACATATCCCATAGTAACAGACGGACGCAAAGCTATTTTCTGTTGGGTCCATTGCCCCCCCCCCCCTTTCTCTCTCTCTCTCTCTCTCTCTCTCTCTCTCTCTCTCTCTCTCTCTCTCTCTCTCTCTCTCTCTCTCTCTCTCTCTCAATATATATATATATCTCGCTCTCTTCCTGCAATATGTTCCTCTGTCACTGCTCTCTGTTCTTTTAGCCCTTTTCCACTCACTCTTTCTCTTTCTCATTTCTGTTTATGTCTACCTCATCTATAGATAGAGGATAGAAATCATCTACAGGCTGGTGTTGCTTTGTGGAAGGGGCTATTTTAAGAACACACAGGAGCCCTGACGGCACTATGTATGTAAGTACATATTCATTTCCGCAGCGCATGAACACACACGCACACACGCACACATACACACACACACACACACACACACACACACACACACACACACATGCACATGCGCGTACTTGCATGCACACATACACGCACACACAAGCACACACACGCGTGCACATGCGCGCGTACACACACACACACACACACACGCACACACAGACAGTCATTCACTTTGCCACCCCATCCCCTTCACCATCTACCATCTAGCATCCCCTTCCACAGACTGCCTTCCGGTGATGCGCTTTTATTGGTCTGGTCGAATAATGGAAACCATCGTGTTTGTTTATAATATAACCAAGAGCAGACCTCTAGGGCTGGGCCTGTAATGTCCTGCCAGTTGCATTTACCGGCCTTTTTATGGAGGTAGCACAGCAATCTGGTGACAGTCACCATGAGTTTAAACACACATTGCTTTTAGTGGCATTTAAAAACCATAACACAACAAGAAACCTGGACGGATTTTCAAAACAAAGTGAATTACAATGCTACAGTGGGACATTTTCCGTTATGCCTTTGAAAGTATGTGTAAAATGTAGAGATGCACAGGATCCAAGATCCGGTTCCGGATCCGGCAGGATAACAGGGTTTTTCAGACTATCCGGATCCGGCAGGATCTTAAGCAGTGGATCCGGTATCCGGCAGTTACCTAAAAATCAGGATCTGGGGCATCTCTACTTTTTACATAGCCTAGGCTTTTCAGTCAGTCTTTCACAACCCCAATCGCTGCATGGAGTGAAAGCCCTTTGGAAGCGGCCATTGAAGGCAGTGTGGCAGTAAGCCAATGAGTCTTAAAAACAGTTTGCGCCAACGTAATAAAAAGGGCCCACGTGTGCGAGTTGGCTATGTGTTTCAACCCTTTCGTAGGATCCGGTATCCGGTTCCGGATCCGGCAGGATCTTAAGCAGTGAATCCGGTATAAATAAAAATCAGGATCCGGTGCATCTCTAGTAAAATGCAACAAGTACAGTATCTTGGCCCTGCCGTGCCTAACGGTACTTTCATGTCTCTTCTCCACTGTCTTGTCAAAAATAATGGCAAAAATGCCCTAAAAATGCTTTGCCACAGATACATGTACAGTACACTTACACGTGCAGCTTGCACAAAATCAGCCAGAAAAGAAAGCCCCAATAAAGAACACCTCATAAAAAGACAAGTAGACAGCGATCCAAATAGGCCTTGGACCTGTGCCAAAAAACGTTCCCAACGATGTCATGGTCAGCACCCCCTAACATTCATACACGCGCGCACACGCACACATGCATGCACACGAATGCACACGAGAACGCACATGTACACACGCGCACACACACACTTTCTCTCTCTCTCACACACACACACACACACACACACATAAATGCACACATGCACACATACACACACACACACACATGCGCGCGCACACACGCGCACGCACGCACGCACACACGCACACACGCACAGTGGCGAAACAATTGTACACAGGGCACCATGGGGCAAAACCACTTATAGGACCCCCTACATGGCCTGACAAGATCACAATTGGGCCCCCACCACCAATGGAAGAGTGACCTGGGCCCAGGGGCAAATGCCCTGCTCGCCCTCCCTATAGCTCCGTCCCTGCACACACACACACACACACACACACACACACACACACACAACCCCTCTCCACCCCCCAGGCCGTTGGTCTCCTGACGAGGTGTGAGAGTTTCAGTGGGCACCTGATCTGGATGTCTGGCGCTCCTGAACGCACGTGGAGACTAAATCAGGCAGGTCAGGGAGCAAAGAGCAGAGAGGGAGCCATTACAGACTCATACCAAACACAACACACACACATGGGAGACGCCATTACATACTCATACCAAACACAGCACACACATGGGAGACGCCATTACATACAGACTCATACCAAACACAACGCACACACATTGGAGACGCCATTACAAACTCATATACCAAACACAGCACACACATGGGAGACGCCATTACAAACTCATATACCAAACACAGCGCACACACATGGGGAAAGCCATCACACAAGAGTTCTATGAAGTAAGAAGTATTCTTACAGATGTAATTACAACACTACGGTATTACATGGTTTCAACTTTGTAATATCATACCACTGGTGTTGTACATCTGTAGGAGTACTTCTACTTCTACTTCATATGCTGTAACTCTGCCATTATGTAGGCCTATTCATACCAAACACAGCGCACACATGGGGGAAGCCATTTCATACTGCACACGCCGTATACATGGTAGGAGAAGCCATTTCATACTGAACTCGCCATATAAATGGTAGCAGAAGCCATTTTCATATTGGACACACTAAACACACATGACAGAAGGAGCCATTACATACTGGACACACTAAACACACACGTGGGAGAAGCAGCCACTAATGGGAGAAGCAGCCACTAAATAATGATTCAGCTGAACACAGTAGTGTACACTCTGAAGAAGTAAACGTTCTGGCCGCACCAAACACATGGAAAAGAATGCCATTACATTACATACGTAGGCTAACACACCATCTGCAAACATTGCAAAGGAACCATATTGAACACACAACACCTCACACATGGAGGAAGGAACCAAATTGAACACACCATCTTCTACACACATGGACAAAGGAACCATGTTGAAAACACTGGCATGTACACACATGGACGAAGGAACCATATTTGAAAACACTGGCATGTACACACATGGACGAAGGGACCATATTGAACACACTGGCATGTACACACATGGACGAAGGGACCATATTGAACACGCCACTTCACACATAGAGGAAGGAGCGTCAATATACTGAACACAACACACACACACGGTAGAAGACATTACCCACTGAACACAACACACACACGATAAATAAATTAGGCAGGTCAGGGAGCAGGGTGCATGGTTAGGAAGATACATGTAGATCAGAGGGTTTGGTTCAAATCCTACTCCTCCAACCCCTACCTCACTCCATGGCTGGAGTGTCCTTGAGCAAGGCACTTAACCCCACACTGCTCCAGGGACTATGACCAATTCCCTATATTATCTGTGAGTCCCTTTGGATACAAGTGTTAGCTAAATGTACTAAACACACCAGCTACAGCCACACACCAGGCAAAAAGAGCTATAATGTGCTGAACACACACAACACACATGGCAGAAGCCAGTATGTACATATGTGGGGCCCTGGTAGTGACTCAGTCCCACTTTTCTTCCCTGTTTTGACACCCCTACACACATGGGAGATGAAACCATTATGTACGTAGAGAGTAGAGTAACGTTTAGTGTACAGAACACACATGGGAGAAGCCAATACGCAGCTAACTGAACACACACATGCCATTATGTACTGAGCACACCATCCACACAAGGCAGAAGGCATCACACATTGCTCACATACAGCAAAGGTACTGACATTTTTGAGCACCTTCACCTCAATTAGAAGGTGTATTTTATAGTTTTGATGTATACAGTGTAGTGAGTATACAGTGTGTGGACAACCTTGACAAGTAAGGAAGTTGAAACTTCTTTGAAGTGAAAATAATAGTTTGTGCTCCCTAAAAAGATGAAGGGTTTTTTGTTTTGTTTTTGACTCTGGCTAGACCACATCTCTCTTCCTCACAAGTTGTGTGTATATGTAAAACCTAAAAGTGATAGCCCTCTACATACTATCACATGATCTGTTTTCTCTGAGGGGCCACCCAGCATGTGCTTGTTCTAACACCCCATTCCAACTGCATGTGTACAGAATAGCTACTTGTGTGACTCTCGGTTTTTCCATCTGTGTTTCTGAACCAGTGCCTAATGCCCTTGTGTAAAGTGCTGGTGTGGTGTTCTGTGTTGTGCGCCATAGTGCAGTGTGGTGTAGTGTGTGCTGCTGTGTTGTGGAGAGGTATATTGTGCTGTGATACTGTGGTGTCCTTTGCTGTGCTATGGTGTAGTGTAGTCTATGTATGTGGTTATGGTGTATTGTGGTGTAGTGCGCTGTGCCATGCTGTGTAGTTGTATACTGTGTATTTTGGCCTGTCTGCTATACTGGTGTTCTGACTGCTTTGCTTTGGTGAGACGTGGTGTAGTTTGTGTTGCTGTGCTATGTCTATACTGTGCCATGGGGTACTATGGTGTGCTGTGGTGTAGTGTGTGGTGCCGCAGTGCTGTGCTGCTGTGCTGTGGTGTGCGTAGAAGTGTGGTGTAAAGTGTGGTGTGGTGCTGTGCCGTGCTGTGCTGTGTAGTTGTGTACTGTGCAGTTCTGTGATGTGCTGTTCTGTTCCAAGCTGTGCTGTGCTGTGCTATTCTATGCTGTGGTGTACTGTGCGTTGCCGTGCTGTTCTGCTGCCTCCCTCGAATAACGCTGGCCTGCCTGCCTGTCTGACTGTGGAAGGGGGGAACATGACATATCCATGACCAGCATTCCAGGAGTGAACATTTCGGGACAGAACAGGACACGCACCCAGAGAGAGAGAGCACCCAGCTCTCCCTGCACCCAACCAGAGAGAGAGAGAGAGAGAAGACCTCTCCCTGCACCCTAGAGACCTTCTCGCTGTTCCCTTCAGTGTAGATCAGCTCTCTCTCCCGCTTGGTGCTCACTCCGCTACTCCACACCGCCGTGCACCCAGGTCTCACCACTCACTCACCCCTAACCACCTCCAACTGCTCACCTCCACCTTATGCCATTTCCCACCTCTCACACCTTTAAACCCAAGTCCCACTTGCCAGGCTAACACAAGTGAAATACCTAAGTAGTTATCTTGTAGGAAAGGTGTGGTTTACGATTGCCCATGGCCGTTAATTGGGCATTACAACTATATAATTTGGCATATACATAGCCGATAGCCCATCGTCTCAGTTGTATCAAACTGCAAGCTTCCATTTGTCAAGTAGCGTCATTATCTATCCACCCCTCCCTCTCTCTGATTGGCTCCCTTCAGGATTTCGGATTTGATCCCATGTTGTCTGTCAGATTGGAACGATCGTCGAGGTTAACATCCCACCCCTCACTCCAACCACTACATCATCCATTCAAGCCCTGTCAGTCATCCCTAACCATCTCCTTGTTACCAGTCCATCACTGTTACCTGTCCTGTCTTGCACTTTATGTCAATCTGAAAAATGTCAGTTTTGTATATGCCTTGTCCAGACATGGTAAAGAGAGAAAACGTAATTTCATTTTTCCTTGTATGTCTTGTGCATATGATGAAAGTGACAATAAAAGCAGACTTGACTTGACTTGACTTGACTTGACTCCAACCACTCAACAACACCAACCGCGATTCCCACTCTCCATTTCTGATCACCCTAACAACCTCTACCACGCTCCCTATGCCTCCACACTCTCGCCTCTCGCTGACCATAAACATCAACCAATCACCTCCCCCACTCGGTCACCGCCACCTTTCCCAGAAGCATGGGGGAGAGACAGGCTATGCATGGGGGAGAGACAGGCTATGCATGGGGGAGAGACAGGCCATGCATGGGAACATACTGCACATGCTCCAGCACCACCAGCTCTGATGTCGCTCAGACACCTTCAACAGCGAATGCTTACAGCACAAGGCAGTCACTAAAAAGGCAGTACCTGCAGATTTTTTTTAAATTTTAAAATTGACTTTGAAACTTTACTTCACAACACTTTCTTCTGACTCAATCTCTTGGCTTCTTGCTACTGTGTATATCAATACTGTTAAAGTATCAATACTACTATACGAAACGTACAGCATGTTTGACTTAACTGGGTATGAGAGTTTCTGTGGATGTTCTGAACAACGGAAACGTTCTAACCACATAATAAAAGTTTGTACATGTAAAACAATATAGGTGTAATTTATTACATCAGGCACACACTGTTATCATACATTATGATCCAGTTACAGTACATGAGCCCCAGTTTAAAACTACTCCATGAGGGTGTCAAAACACCTAGCTCTGTTGATCTGTCTCTGTTTGCTGATCTCAAATTCTATCTCAAATACCAAATCTACCTGCTGACAGTGCTAAATGTGCATTTCCTTTTTTGGGGGTAGACAATAAACAAAGCCAACACATGAACAAACAAGGACACGTGCACACATACGTCAGTGCACACACACACACACGCACACACACACACACAAACACACGCACACACAGGAAACATTACACCAGCTGATGTGATGGTCATGTAAGCCTTCTTCCATTTCCCTGTTGACGTCTTCAGCGAAGGCCGAGACTTACAGCACATTATCAGCTCCAATATGCCCCTCTAGATAGCTAGGGGCTACACCACATTAATCAAATTATTAATCCATTATGATTTTACAAGCCGACAGTACTTGCGAGAGACATGTGACCAAGATTTTATTTTAAAATCCAACAAAATGTAGCAGTTCCCTGGTCAACAAGATCAAA
>NC_085867.1:32227219-32244719 GCF_034702125.1 Engraulis encrasicolus | reverse complement strand
TTCCAAGTTTATTCAGCCTAATTAGTCACGCCCAGTGATTGGATACTCTTTATTAGTCACACCCAATGATTACAAGATACAAGATACAATATATTTTATTTGTCATGTGTATATATATGAAACATATATATACAATGAAAAGCTTCCCTGCTCTGGGAGTCCCAAAAAAGGTTAAAAAGAATGTTAAAAAGGCAACAAAAAAGTAGGAAAAAATGTGATGCGTGGATTCCTTCCTATGTTGGTGTTTTTGAATTCAACAGTCTGATACATTGAGGGAAGAAGCTGTCCCTGAGTCGGCTGGTGTGAGCACGTAAGCACCTGTATCTCCGGGCAGATGGTAGAAGGGTGAAGTGTGTGTAGCTGGGGTGGTGCGGATCAGCTATAATTCGTTTGGCCCTCCTCAGACATCGCTGATTGTAAAGATTCTGGATGTTGGGTAGATCTGATTTGATTGTCCGTTGAGCAGATTTGATGACTCGCTGGAGGTCTCTCCTGTCTTGGGCAGTGGTGTTACCATACCAGGCTGTGAAATTACCAGTTAAAATGCTTTCTATTGTACAGCGATAGAAGTTGGCCAGTATCCTACTCTCCATTCCATATCTGTGCAGCCGTCTCAGAAAAAACAGTCGCTGTCTAGCCGTCTTAGTGATGCAATTGATGTGATGGCATAGAGTTCACCAAAGAGTATCCAATCACTGGGCATGACTAATTAGGCTGATACACTTGGAAGTGTGCGCACTACAGTAGGTTTTGAGAAATACCCATTGTTTCAAAAACCAAGCAGTGAAGTGCAGTGTGTTGGGTTGCCTATAGATGGCGCCAAACACATTATCACATGCATCTACAGTTGCTGTGGACAAGGGGCCAGGTTGCCATTTCTAATTGCTCTGGCTAAAATAGGAATAAAACCATGATACTATGTGTTTTGTATTGAGGATGTATTTATTCAAGATTGCACTGATGTATAATTTCACAACACATACATTAAGTAGGTCACTGGTGCACATAATTCACAGGTACTTGGCACAAACAAACACACACTTTTGGTCCCTAGAAATCTCAGGAATTTGCAGGAATTTCACAGATATTCATTAAAAAACACATACTTGGTTCACAAAAATAGCTGAATATCAAAATATCTAAGTGTGCCTGACAACAAAATAAAGGCAGATAGGCATTAATGGCTACAGCAACTTACACTTCGCATCCGTCAGCAATTCAGAACACCGGGCCATAACACATCTGATCTGACGCTTTTTGGTAGTGCGGCTCCTCTGCACTTTAAAAAAAGGCACATTGGCACTATTTCGAGTGTGATACCGACCTTACTATGGCACACTCCAAGCATGTCAGAATCATAGCAAACACATTACACATATCGAAGGACAGAGAAGGATCTCAGACAGTAGTCAAAGAAGTTGTAGGCAGCCGGACTTCATTTTCAAATTTTTAAGTAGTAAAGCACAGTTGCCTAAAACTCAAACTCTTGACCAGACATCTCAGACAATAACAAAGTTACATTTAAGCACTGGTAACGCTACATTTAAGCACTGGAATGCTAGCAAAAAGCTCTGTACCAATGGCAGCTCATGGCTCATACAGGCAACGTGCCTGCTGTTATAGTATATTGTAGAAGTCAAGGTGTATCTGGTGGGCATTATTGTAGATATTGTAGAAATTGAGGTGCGTACCCAGGATATTACATATTAAATGTATGATGGTACATATTAAATGTATATCGTAGCAGTTGATGTGTGTTCGCAGCTTGTTATACATTGTAGACATTGATGTTCGTACCCAGGATGTTATACAGTATATCATAGGAATCAAGGTGTGTTTGGTAGACATTAGGGTAATGCTTTACTTTACGGTACAGTAATTACTGTGTACTTTCTGTGTAACAACAGGGTAACAGAAAGACGTTACATGGTATCTAGCAGGTAAAAGGGGATAATTACAAAGTAAATAATAATAATAATAATAATGCATTTTATTTAAAAGCGCCTTTCAAAACTCTGAAGGACACTGTACAGAGAGAAACAAAAATAAAACAAGACACATAAACAGAATTTTAAACAAAAAATAAATAAATGAATATGATTTTTTTTTTTTGAAAAATGAAATAAAATAAAATAAAATAAAACAGAGTTTAAGAGTCAAAAAGAAAAGGCTATCTGAAACAGATGGGTTTTCAGCCTGGATTTGAAGAGGGGCAATGAGTCAATGTTGCGGATGTCAGGGGGAAGGGCATTCCACAGCTTAGGAGCAGAGCAGCTAAAAGCTCTATTCCCCATGGAATTAAGACGGGCAGAGGGGACAGAGAGGAGAATGGAGGAAGAGGAACGGAGGGGGCGGGAGGGAACAGCAATGTGAATAAGATTAAATAGATAAGGGGGGCAAGATTGTGGATAGCCCTGAATGTGTGAAGAAGTATTTTAAAATCAATTCTGTATTTGATAGGGAGCCAGTGGAGATGTTGCAGTGCAGGGGTAATATGGTGACAGGAAGGGGTTTTAGTAATGATGCGGGCAGCTGAGTTCTGGACCAGTTGGAGCTTGTGGAGAGATTTTTGAGGGAGACCAAAGAGGAGAGAATTACAGTAATCAATGCGGGAGGTGACAAGACTGTGTACAAGAATGGAGGTAGAATGGGAAGTGAGAGAGGGGCGGAGACGGTTAATGTTGCGTAGGTGGAAATAAGCAGACCGTGTGATGTTGTTAATGTGGGAGAGGAAGGATAGAGAGCCATAAAGCATGACTCCCGGACTCTTAACTTGAGGGGAGAGGGAGACAGGAGAGTTATCAATAGAGAAGGAAAAACTATCTGCTTTGGATAAGGTGGATTTGGTGCCTACTAGTAGGACTTCAGTTTTGTTAGAATTGAGTTTCAAAAAATTGGAGGTGAACCAGGATTTGATTTCAGAAGGACAGGTGGCGAGGGAGGGGGGGGGAGTGTCAGAGGGTTTGCCAGATAAATAGAGCTGGGTGTCATCAGCATAGCAATGGAAATTAATTTTGAATTTGCGGAAGATATTACCAAGGGGAAGGAGGTAGGTGATGAAGAGGAGGGGGCCCAGAACAGAACCTTGAGGGACACCAGAGGTGACAGGGGAGGGCTTAGATTTAAAAGACTTCATTTGAATAAATTGAGAACCATGTAATACACATATCTCAAGAATTACTATGAAACTACTGGGTATTTTTTAACCCTCTAATCATCAAACTTCTCTCTGTTACCGTGTTGTTACCCCATTCATGGTATTTACCCCATTTTTACCCTTTAGATACTATGTAACTTCTCTCTGTTACCCTGTTTTTACACAGAAAGTACACAGTAATTACATATGGTAACTGTACCGTAAAGTAAAGCGTTACCCCATCAGATATCATAGACAATGAGGTGTGTTTGGTGGGCGTAAGATATTGTAGACGTTGAGGTGTGTACCCCGGATGTTGCATATTGTAGCAGCCGATGTGCATACCCGGGGCATTGTATATCATAGAAGTTGATGTGCGCTACTGACGCCATGGTAAATATCGTCTAAGTTTGATGTGTGTTCCTGACGGCATGTTAAATATCGTAGAAGTCAACGTGCGCTCCTGACGGATACTCATCCTTGAGCAGCACGTTGAGCATCTTGGTGCAGGACTCCTCGCAGGTGAGCAGCTGTCCCTGGTCGTGCATCTTCACGCACGTCTCCTTCAGGCCAGCGTCACCCGAGATCGTCCTCGCCGCCACCTGCATGTCCGTGTCCAGAGGACCTGGGAGCAGAAGGTAGACAAACTCAAATTTAGAAACCCTTATTGGTCAAACATGTTGATTCGCAGTCGTCTTTAGTCATGTGTTTGAGGTGTTTGTATGAATGTTCTGTGTGTGTATTGATTTCTATATGAAGGATTTTGCGTTTAAGGAGGGAGACGGCAAAAGTGCTATCTTTTTAACAGTATTTGAATAAATATGTATATTTTTTAAGAGTTTGACTGTCATTCATGTAGCCTAGGATCCAACTCAAACTAGTGTCTGCCGTCCTCTCCTTTTGCTATTGGCCTTGTGATGCGAGACCAGACGTCACTGATGGACGCAAATTCCAAAGGTCCTTTTCTCATTTGCAATTGGGATGTTGCTCTGCCTATGGTGACAGCTGGGAAACTTTATTGTTTTCTCCACGGAGGCCAGGCAACACCAAGGCAAGAGGCCACAAGCAAAAACAAAAGGAAGGGAGGTGCCCGTTTGACTTGGACCCCAGGTGTAGAGTGTACCTGGTGCATAGTCGAGCACCCTGCCACTGATACAGCCTAGTGTACTGTAGTACCTGGTGCATTGTTGAGCACCCTGCCACTGATACAGCCTAGTGTACTGCAGTACCTGGTGCATAGTCGAGCACCCTGCCACTGATACAGCCTAGTGTACTGTAGCTACTGTACCTGGTACCTGGACACTGATACAGCCAAATGTACTGTAGTACCTGTTGCATAGTTGAGCACCCTGCCACTGACACAGCCAAGTAGGGCTGGGCGGTTTTGGAAAAAATTAGCATCACGGTTTTCTTGATGAAAATTGATATCACGGTTTTCTGCACGGTTTTTTGATATGCGACGATTTCCCCCCAAATCTTAATCTTTCTGAGGAAAAGATCTCAAATTAAATGTTAAAATGAGATAAAATCATGAATTTAAATTAATCTCCATTTATATTTTATCATTTTTTCATATCAATAATATTTTCTATAATTTATAGTTTATATTTCCCTATCCAACAAAGGGGAAAATGCAGCATTTCATAAAATAACCTAAAATCTTGACCAGGGTGTCATAGATTTTTCAAGGAAGAAGGGTTAAATGATTATAAGCAGCTGTTTTGGGCTTTTTTTTCCAAGACAGCCCAAAACAGCTTATTTCGTTCTACACCTGGCAACACTAATGGCTTATTTGTCGTTCTACACCTGGCAACACATCCGGCGCGTTGCGCTGCCGCTGGACTAGCGAGTAAACAACAGTGGGACAGAAACGAAACAGACTGAAGACAGACACTGAAAACAAACGGATTTACTTGACATTGTGTGCATATTGTCTTTGAATTAAAGTCCAAATCCAACGTAGAAGGTATTTTGTCCGGTAGTTTGTGTCATATTGCCCCCAAATCATTTCAAACAAATATAGCAATGTAGCAATGCTTGTCTGCCCATTGCATTTGAAAGCTAGGCTACTTTAGCTTATAAGCAGTCTTAACAGCACTGCGCACACAGTTGGGATGGTAATTAAATACAGTTAAGAATCAGATAACTGTTGTAGCCTGTTAACATAGCACCACATAGAATTGCCTTTTATTTAACTTTCTGAGATCAAAGGTAGGCTAAGTCTTAAATGAATTGAAATGTTTGTCATGATTCATCCATGCCATGTGTGTTCATCATGTTTCACTCTCACTAGCCTCTAGCGCGTAACCAATTATTTTATTAGTTCAATCAACATCTTACATTGTGGTGACATTCCCTAGTAGAACAGCAACAACAGTGGACTTAGCAGAGTTGAAATGAAGTGTCAGAGACTTATGAATTAGAAGAATCTTTGGAAGTGTGACACGGAGTATGAAGCTCACGCACATAACATAGTAGCCTAGGCTATAAACAACAACAACAAAACCGTCTCTCATAAAAAAGAGAACCTTGTGTAGTGTAAACCGAGATCACGGTTTTTTAACCGTACACCGCCCAGCTCTGCAGCCTAGTGTTGTAGTACCTGGTGCATTGTTGAGCCCTTCCGTCACTGATGCAACGTAGTGTAGCTAGAACTACTGTACCTGGTGCGTATTTGAGTACCCTGGCTGCCACTGATACAGCCTAGTGTACTGCAGTACGTGGTGCATAGTTGAGTACCCTGCCACTGATACAGCCTAGTGTAGTGTAGCTACTGTACCTGGTACCTGGTCACTGATACAGCCAAATGTACAGTACTGTAGTACCTGTTGCATAGTTGAGTACCCTGCCACTGATACAGCCTAGTGCAGCTACTGTACCTGGCACCTGGTCACTGATACAGCCTAGTGCAGCTACTGTACCTGGTGCGTAGTTGAGCACTCTGATGTCTGGCTCTTCCTTGGCCAGCACGTTGAAGGTCATGTCCCTGGCTGCCTTGCCCGTGCAGTAGAGCACCCAGGAGGGGAAGGGCTGCACGGCGCACAGGGAGCTCACGTTCACCACGCAACGACGCAGGTCCGGGCGACGCGGAAACGCCTGCAGCACGCCCGCCGTCAGGCACAGGGCCGAGCTGACGTTGAGCGACAGGTAGGTGTTGATCTCATCCATGTCGGTGAAGGTCCTGGCGAAACGGGAGATGTCACCCAGACAGGCTGGAGGAGAAAGAAAGAAAGAAAGAAAGAAAGAAAGACTATATTTAAAAGGCCACTACACAACAATAATTCCTCATCCTTGGTGTGCAGATGTACCCATGTACCAATGTTTGAGTCCCTCTGCTGGCAGTGTGGGGTACATGTCTTCTGTAGCTCTGAAACAGACAGGAGCCAGTACAGGTCTCATCACCAGTTACCTTGCCAACCCCCTTGACCAAACAGATGTCTTATTGCGCGGCTATCTTTGTCTTAGGACTGTTTGACTGCAACACACACACATACCTCCGTGGCTTCTTTATACAAGCTATGCAACAAGTAATAATTGGCCCACACAATCGAATATTAACAGCTGTTAGGTGACTCAGTTAAACCAGTGAGTGAATACCAGGATTTCCCCACTTACAGCATAGCGACGCCCTCTTTTGAAAGAACTTTACGCACGCTTCATAAACGGTAAAAGGGTAGTAGTCGTGCTCCACAACATAACGCAGCCCAATAATACAGTGGAACACTGTGTGAGACATTGAAAAGTTGACTACCACAGTAATACCCTACTATGACATAACACAAGGCTTTTAGTAATGCACTACGACTTGGTCATTACAATTCTGTTACGCTTTGTCAGTGTCTAATTGCAACTGTGAAAATAATAATTAAAAAATAATGTACGTATTCCTAATAAACACTGATGGAAAATGTAGCCTATGCACTAAATTATGTTCATACCTGCGTTGTTTATGAGGAGAAGCTGGTTGATGTCACTGTAAGATGCTGTCGCTCGGATCTCACTAACCACTTTTTCAACATCCTCCTTCGCACCCAAATCTGCGACCACGCATCTCGTTATCAAGCCTGCCTTGCCAGCGGGGGTGGCGGCTAGCTCTTCCTCGAGCTCGCGCAACTTCTCGCCAGACCGGGCTACCAGGACGAACACTGACCCCGGGTTGACCAAGCAGGCTATTTCTTTAGCCAAACATCGGCCGAACCCTTTCGACGCTCCAGTTATTACGCAGACCGCTTTGCCGAAGTTCCTGCCCTCCAAACCGTCTGCTACCACATCTGGCAAGCCTTCACCCTGCATCTTGGCGTGAAAGAGATGGCAAAGAATCACGTCGTAGTTTCCCCCCCCCTTCTAAATGGAAGAAAGTAGACACAGTCGTACTTAGCTCACCACCGCATACCACATACCGGGTTACACATCGGGTTATTCCAGCGAATAATCCGGAACCACATGATAACACTCTCCATCCATGTGACGCCTCCCCAACCAGCCAATCAGGGTGAAGTATCCAATCGTGAATGAAGGGCGATATGTGTGTACACAGTATTGGATGTGATTTATTCAACCGTCAGGTGGTTGGTGCTGCAGAACTGAAAGATTATAGACGCCTGTCAGAGTCGATGATGGCATAATTCTCTAATAATAAACGGCGTATGTGGCATCTTTACGGCACCATATTAAATAGATGAAAGCTGAGACATAACATATTCAGGTGTGAAGACAGAAGCCCATGCGTGAAAGTGCATGGAATAAAGCCGAGGGATGACCCCCACCCCGGCTCCCTGACCCAGGCCCCAGCAGCAGGGAGAAATCTGGAAGGAATTTTCAGTGGTATGTGGAACTCCTGATATTGCTGGTAGCTGTAGGCTATAAAGCTTCCTTCCCACAGAAAGGACAATACATAGTTAGATACACAGTTTTACTCTACCTGTATAAAACACATAATCATCTAATCAATGTACTTAAATTAATTAGCCATTCCCGCTGAGTGTTGAATTAACACTGCAAAGTCATATACACATGCTCAAAATGTAGTCTTACACTGTGTAACATTTTTAGTTGTTTATTTCTAGAATTCATGCTACACATTCACTAATGTTATCTTTTTCACGAATACTTACCAACACCATCAAATTCTAAGTGTTCATTATGGCTGGAAAAATTGCACTTTTCATATATGAAAAGGGGGATCTTCTCCATGGTCTGCCATTTTGAATTTCCAGAAGTAGCCATTTTTTGCAGCAAAAAAGACTGTACTTGGGCCATACTAGAAAATATTAGTTTATTACATGAAAAGGTCAAATATGGCAATAGGCAACCCAGTTTCAATGACCAGCATAGTTGCAGTACCTTTTTTGACCATTTCCTGCACAGTATACCTTTAAATACAACTCCAAGTGTTCATTCCACACTCGAAGAGTTGAATTTAACACCAAATGGAGTGGACTTATAATAAGCTCAGAACAATGTTGAATTAACACTGCAAATTTTACTGTGTACAAGTTGCCAATACATTGGAAAATCCCATGCCTCATATCAGTTCCACAAGAAGTCACACCCTAAATAAAAGATCTAAATTACAGAAAATCTGGTGACAGTGTCGCACACACATGGCACAACAAAACACTGCATCAGACAACCACACTACACATTATAACACCACAAAACATCTTGTCACCATCCCATCCCACACACACATCACACCACGCCAGACCAGACGAGACATGCTATGGCACATCACACAACACACACCCGCAAATCACCAGAGTACACCACAGAATGCCATACCACGACACACACCACACATCCCATTATACTGCTCCACATATCAGAACTATTAAGAATAAAACATAAATGTTTGGTATGCTAACATTCGAGGAAATGTGTGTGTGTGTGTGTGTGTTTATCGCTCTCTCTCTCTCTCTCTCTCTCTCTGTATTTGTTAATCTCTCTCTTTCTCTCTCTCTCTCTCTCTCTCTCTCTCTCTCTCTCTCTCTCTCTCTCTCTCTCTCTCTCTCTCTCTCTCTCTCTCTCTCTCTCTCTCTCTTCAATTACACACTGATATGTGCCTTTAATGCTAGTAGTAATAATAGTGTTTTTGATCAAAGTATTATCTTGCACAAACTTTTTGGACAGAAGTGGTCATCCTCTAAGTTGTGAGTCTTTTGAGGCTGCATTGTGGAAATTGTATAAGATCACCTGTGGGCTGTAGGCCTACGTCTCGCCAAGCTATTAAAATATTCAACATTTCAAAAAGAAACAAAAAGTTGGGGAGTTTACACCGAAAAAAGTGTTAATCACTGACTGTTGAAGTAGGCTAGAGTAGGCCTACTCTGGGGCCAAATACACTGGGAAATCGACAGTTAAATCGAGCCTTTCAGTGTTGAATTAACACTAATGCCTACTGTGCGAATACCGTCAGGTAGCCTATTACTGCTCTGCTCAACGCACCAGCAGGAGTGACGCTATTTATGACTTTAAATCGAATCATTCAGCACATCTTGAGAGAAAAGTGGTGTCTTTCTACTTCCCTCTGTGGATTCGATAAAGGGACTTTTTTCATGGGAGTTTTTTTTGTGTGTCAATGTTTAGTCTAAGCAGCCACAGGATGCGCGCGCTAGTCAGAGAGGTGAGATGCCGTCGCGTGCACTCATTGCCAGCGCTGAACCGTTTCGTCTGGAAAAGTTATTAGCAAGACTATGTCCATCATTTCGTGTGAGTTCGTCTGGTTGTTTGTCGTTCAAGGTAGGATATTTTTAAAAAGGAGTGCTCTGAATCATGTGTAATGCCTAGTCTGTTTTTATCAGTAGAGCTAGTCAAAACGGTTGTAGTTGGAGATAATTTAGGCCTATTTAAAGGCTATTCATTTGAACAAAAATGGCTGCAATTAAACTAGTTGATAGGCGTGCGCTTGGTGAAAAATGGCCTTCATTTGCCTATCAGGTGAGTGTGGAGAAAACAATAACAACGGGATAGCATTTTGCCAGCTGTCAGTTCCTTCCAGACAATACCAATTAATCCAAAATATATTTTTAACATACGCAGGTGATTTCCAACAGGTGAATTTATACTAAGTAGCCTAATTGGTCGACCTTGAATGCATATGAAGATCAGCTGATTAAGAGGTGGTGGAATCAAAATTGTGGCAGGGCTTCTTTTTATTCTCTGAGCCCGTGGGTACCTCTATGTGCAATGTTTGTATACATATCGATTACATAAAATATAGGCCTATAAAAACTTACATAATTGCCTACCCTGTTCCCTTGACCAAGCATGTTTCTGGGTTTATACACTGGTTTTGTATTACATATAATGTGAGGAAATATAATGTAGGCTAATGTAAGCTATGTATTTATATTGTATGTGTGTATTATTTTTTATTGAATGTATGATATATTATTTGCATTGATACTCTATCAAGCTAGAATACATTTATGCTGTTCTATGTTTTCTGTATGTGTGCAGTGGTGATGACAGGGGAAGTCATTGGTGTAATTCGCTGTACTCATACTGTAGTGGTCAGGACGAGGGGATTATTCTACCCACACCATCATGCTGCATATTGTCTCTTAACACTCACTGGAGATGCACACAAGGACACTCATTTCGAAATGCATGCTGTTGTTTTTTTTATTTTTTTATTTTACGTGACTCTATGAGATTTTCTCATGCCTTTACAGAGATATTTGAGTTGATTGTGAAATAGCATGTCAGATCATATCCATCACCTGCACTAGCCTGGCTCTCACGCAGACCCTTCGTGCTTCGTGCATCTTCGTTAAACTTTGTGAGCTCGCATCCGTCTGCGTGAGAACCAGGTTACACCTGCACAGGCTACCTATTTATACATATCTACATAAGCCTATTACTGAATATACTATATATGTATCCCAGAAAATGTATTTTTGCACAGTTTAACAGTAGCTTTATGTATTCCTCTTGTGGCAGGTTGGTGTATTTCTTACTGCCGGAGTTTCAATGTGGGGACCACAGGCGCCAAAGTGTTCTCTGGGCCAGCATCAGAGGAGTTTGGGCACAGTGTTCAGCAGTTCACCAGTGACCAGGGCAAATGGTAAGGTGTGTGTGCGTGCGTGCGTGCGTGCGTGAGTGCGTGAGTGCATGCGTGCGTGTGTGTGCACAGGCGAGAGAGTGAGAGAGTGTGGGTGTGTGTGAGAGAGTGGATGTGTGTGGGTGAGGAAGGATGCTTGATCTAAACTAGAATAACTCAAAGTAATCCACTTCTATGATGGCCATCCAGGAATTCTAGCACTTTTTTGGTCTGGATGCCCTTTCAGCAGCATGTTTACTTAAAAATGATGCTGAAATTTAAAATATATCAGGAAGTTCTTTTGATCTGAAGCAACCCCGCTGTGTGTGTATATCTTCCAGCATAGTGGGTGTTCTTTTAGGTGAGATCATAGACACACATGCACGCGCGCGTGCACACACACACACACACGCACGCACACTGCAACACATCATATAGTCCTTGTCCAGTTAGTCATTAAACTCATGGCATATTGAATGATGTGTTATGTGTATTGTCTTTCTTCTGACTTTGGCAAACACTCCATTAGTAGTGGATGCACTAACAAATGAAAGGTCCATTAATGTCCTGTTGTAGTCGCAACCCTGTTTCAACATATCACTGATGTGGCACACGATCAAAGAAACTCAAGACAGTCTTTTGGGACTTCTGGATGTTTTTTTCTTCTTTCTTTCACAGCACGAATCTGTGTGTGGCAAAAGCACATCACATATGCACGCATGTCCTTAAAGTCCTGGAAACTCCCCCTATTCGCTTCTTTCTTTCTTTTCTTTCTTTCTTTTCCCCTCTATTTCCCAAGAATATTGCATCATTAGTTCTCAGCAGGTCCTTTGACAGCTTTGGCCGGGCCAGGGACAAAGTCATCTAAAAGGACCCCCAATCCCCCACCCAATACATACAATTCTGGGCCCTCTTTCCCCTGGGCCCGGGACAACTCATTCATTCGCCCTCCCTCGCCAGTTTCCCTGGTCATAAGGACGTCGGAGAGCACGCTGTAGATGAAATGGCCCATATCCTGTGACTGAGCGAGACCTCTTTGAGTTGAAGACATCAAGGCTGCCGGGCCAGTGGCGATGGCTGCCCCCTCCCCTCCCAGTCCCGACCAACCAGCTCAAACAATGCAAGGCAAAAAGTCTTTAACTCGCTGCCAAACTTCAGATCTTCCAGAAAAGCCTCAACGATAGGCCTAGTGGACTGTAAGATTAAAAACATGAACGAAATGTCATGTGCTAAAATGTATCACCAACCTCTGTAATTGCAGTTTCAGTAACTAAATTATTATTCAATTTGATAAAATGATGATTTTAGAACAAAAAATATAAGGGTATAAGGGAATAAATTAGATACATATTTTCTTCCCAATTACTGTCTAAGTTTGTTGTCTGTTCAAAACGATTTCACATGGATGACAATACTAAGCAAACCAAATCTGGTTGCCTTTTATTGTTGCCAGAACTGGTTTTGGTGGGATGACCAGAAGTGGAAGTTTTGTAGGGACTGTCCCCTTTTTTGCATTGGTTTGGCAGCACAGAAACACACAAAATGCCCACTGCTCCCATTTTGTGAGGCTAAAACATGATTTCAATGTTAATGACTGAAGAACTTGAAATGTCTTTGGTTTTCAGGCCTGTCGATCTCGTTTTAGTTGAAATAACACACATTTGAAAAACACCCAACACTCTTAGACAGCATGTTGTTTGTGCAAAACAAGCAAACAAATAAATGAATGAGGGATTGAAGTGTTTGGACCTCGCACTCAAAACATCTGTACAGGACAATATCACTGCAGCCAAATGTGTGTTGAATACGCTGTTGATTCATCACAAGTCGTCTTCAGTCAGGAAATGTCTTCTCTGTGCTTGTCTGGAGGACATTGTCTTGTGGTTTTGTTATTGTTTACATTGACACTTAAATTGTAACCTCAATTGCTAGTTAGTTTGCCTCCTTTGCTTTTAGTTGCTATCTTTGTTTTGTTAATCGTTTCCTTTAGAGAGGGGAAGGGCCATTGTTTTCTGGTTGACTGTTTCTCTGCTAACTGTCTTTCTGTTAGAGCAAAATTGCATAAAAGATGCAGATCAGATTTATATGCAATTTCCATAAAATATGAACATGGACAAGAGGACCTCTTTCTGTTTTGGGCAAAATCAAGTCAACATCAAGATCGTATATTCAAAAGGGTTATTCAAAAGGGTTATTTAGTTCATCCATTACAGCTTCTAAGTTGCTTGTTTTCCTCCCTCCTTCCTGTGTGTTTGTATTCAGATGGACATTTAGTTCTGGATTCTTTATCACATGATATGTAATTTTTTAGGGCCCGAGCACCGTAGGTGCTTAGGACCCTATTGTTTTTCTGATGTTTCGTACTTATTATTTTTCTTTCTTTTTCTTGTTCTTGTTTCTCTTTTATCTTACTAGGTTAGTCACATTGAGGCTGTTGCCTCTTTTCCAAGTGAGCCCTAGAATTGCCCTCTAAGGTTGCCGTTAGGATAACCGGGTATCCCCCTCCAGTATGTCTTTTTATTTGTATTCTGACGGACATTTGCTAAATCACATAGTTAGTTACATATTCTTTATCATATATGTACTGTATATTGTCCCCAGCAGGTTGTTGGAGAGCTCTCTGGTCCTCCCCCATGTTTCTATTCTGCAGGAATTGTGTTTGTTCTCTGCATATTCTTTAACACAGTGTAGGCCTGCCTATGTACTATGAGTGTATGCACTGTACCGTATATACCGCTCTGCAGGGCCGCTGACAGCTTTGGCTGGGCCCAGGACAAAGTCATCTGAAAGGGCCCCCCATTCCAATACATTCAATGTAATGAGGGACCAATTATGGGCCCCCCATCTCCCTGGGCCCGGGACAACTGACCCCTTTGTCCCCCTTGTCGGCTTCCCTGCCCGTCTGTAGGTTGCTGGTGGGGTCTCCCTGGAGTGGAAGTCCCGGGAGCAGGAAAGGGGACGTACACATGTGTGAGCTCACAGGCCAAGGATCCAGCTGTGAGCAGCTGAATCTTCATAGTAAGCCAGCTGTTTGTTGGTATAGCATGTAACAAACATCTCAACATGGAAGACACCTTTTCTCTCTGTTGAGTATATCACTGTCTAGGAAATTAAATATGTTATTGTGTAGGCTACAGTAAATAAAATTATTTACAGAATGTTTTACTTTTTCCCATTTCAGATGCAGCCACCATACCAGGTGTGGAAAGCATTAACGCTAACATGAGTTTGGGCTTGATGCTAACACGCCACACAGACAAGGCTTTCATGGTAATATACATAGTATGCAGTAATGTACAAAAAAGCACATCTAATACTTTGCTGTAAGCATTGTAAAACTATCTGCGGACTTGGTAGCTGCCTGAAACCGCTTTGATATAATTCTAGCACTTTCATATTTGATGATGAAGAGATTTGTATATGGGCCTACATGGCCTAAGTGGCCCAGTATGTGGGCAGTCGTGGCCTTGGCCTAGTGGTTAAAGGGACACTGTGTGAGATTTTTAGTTGTTTATTTCCAGAATTCATGCTACCCATTCGCAAATGTTACCTTTTTCATGAATATTTACCACCACCATGAAATTCTAAGTATTCATTATGACTGGAAAAATTGCACTTTTCATACATGAAAAGGGGATCTTCTCCATGGTCCGCCATTTTGAATTTCCAGAAATAGCCATTTTTAGCTGCAAAAATGACTGCGCTTGGGCCTTACTAGAAAATATTAGTTTATTACTTAGTAAACTATCATGAAAAGGTCAAATTTGGCAATAGGCGACACAGTTTCAATGAGCAGCATAGTTGCAGTACCTTTTTTGACCATTTCCTGCACAGTGTCCCTCTAAGGCAGTGGTTCCCAACCTATGGGTCGGGACCCCCCTTATGGGTCGCCAAAGATCCACAGGGGGTCGCAGAGCCCTCTTGATTTTAAGGGGTTTCGTTTTAAATATATATAGCCCATGTTGAATAAAAGACAAAGCATTTAACTAATAAATGCATAGACGCAACAAATTGTAAGTGCTACATTAGACATTTATTCTATATTTGACCAAAGACAAATTGAGGAATTTTTCCCAGGAAACAGAGGGCATCTTGAGACTCCGTCTCGTGCGGGCGCTCGCGTGGTCGGGTCACCAAAGCTTACAATAGTAAAAACATGGGTCCCTTAAGAAAAAGGTTGGGAACCACTGCTCTAAGGAGATGGGCTTCAGATCAGAGGGTTGCTGGTTCAAATCCCCCCAAATCCACTCCCTACCACACTCCATGACTGAGGTGCCCTTGAGCAAGGCACCTAATCCCACACTGCTCCAGGGACTGTCACCAATGTAACCTGCAACCTGTAACCAAAATGGTCTTTTTTTAACTGAGTCACAAGTATCCCAGATGATGATGTGAAGTTAAACTGTACAGTACACATGGGTGTTCTGTGGGAGTCGTTGGCAATAATCAAGGCATGTACATGTTCACTGGGTCCTGTATCCAATTTGTAAGAAAAGGGTGCTCATAAAAAAACACTATTTGAGGCACTCCTTACTAAAGTTAAAAACCCTTTATTGAACACTGGCTACATGTAAGGAGTGCCTCAAATAGTGTTTTTTATCTTTACATGTACATGTGTGCTCTGTGGATCTCCTCAGGCCTGTGGGCCACTCTGGGCTCGCAAGTGTGGCAATCACTTCTTCTACCCCGGACTGTGTGTGGAGGTCAGCCCTCGACTCAGCTCGCTGAGACCATTCTCCCCCGTCCGCCTGAGTAAGACACTCATTCACCTCACACTTCACAGCTCTGCAAATGTTTTGTTCATTCACCACCACAAATCTGGCCCACCACCAATCATACAGTATCTGGCCTGCCAGCGGATGTTCATTTTTTTTAAGTATTATTTTTTACATATCATGTTTATTCCAAAAAATGTGTAACATTTATGAAACGGTAGCTGATGAGTAACATGACCAAAGCAACTGGTAAAACATCCTTGCAAACTGTTTAGCCTACTTGATGCACAGGTTGGAACTAGGTAGCACTAATTGACATGTGTTTGCACATAATTTTATGGAAAACAAGTGCCCTGTCTCCTTCTTGCCTGAAAATGTGCCCTGGTTTGTTGATCTTGGTTAATTAAACATAAACAATATTATATTTATTATGTATTGTCATTCAAAATCCATGTGAAAAATACTCCTCACTGTCCTCAAGTCAGATATTGATATGAGATCAAAATGCGATTAATTTCGATTAAATAATTTCAAAGCCTCTAGTAGTCTAGTTAATGCGATTAAAAATATTAATCGAGTCCCAGCCCTAATAAAAGCATAAAACGGTTGGATTTAATATCAAATAGACTGATTTGAAAAAATGCAGGCAGGATGAAAGCACCTTTCCTTCTATTCTTCTTTCTAGGTACTGCATTTGGAATCAACTTTTTTTTTCTTGCTTTTGACAATGATATTTTGCATAATGCTAGCAATCTTCAGCTCATGAAACACATTATCCAAAATAATAAACAGGCTATTGTATAAATTAGTTACGGCAGGTTGCTTATTTCTTGAGAGGCCAGGAGATGCAGCAGTCAGCATAATAACAGTGTATAGAAGAAAGTAAATGTTTAAATTAATGCTAATGTAAAATAATATAACAAAATGTTTTCCCCAAGTACAAAAGAATGGCTATGGGCCGCGATGCCCTTGTCAGAAAAAAACTTGGCCCGGGAACAAACTTAATTGCCGACCCCTGACATAGTGGAACAGCCAAAAAATGTGCTCCAAGTTATATATTGGTCATTGGTGATAAACAGACTGAAACAATTATATATGTTCCCAGATGTTTCATACTGTTCATTCTTAACCCGACTTTGAAGCGTTTTTAAAATGAGATAATATGTTCCAAGTGGTTGCATGTCCCATGATGAACAAAATGTGAAATGATATAAAATGAATACAGTATGTTCCCAGTGCATTAATACTGTACATTGATGAACAGATTGCGGTCCAGTGGATGTGGTGGTTGTCCTGGATGGTTCAGATAGCATCTACCCCTGGCCACCAGTCATTGCTTTCCTCAAGAAACTTCTAGAAAACCTGGACATAGGACCCGATAAAACTCAGGCAAGTATCTACAGTAGTGTTGACAAAATTAGTTTTCATCCAAAAAAAAGGAAATGTGTGCTGTGTTTGCTTATTGCTCATTCATTGACAAAGTTTTTCTACCTTATGCCTGCACCTGCCTTCCTGCAAGCTTCTGCACAATTTAACAGTATCTCCAGTGGCGGAACAATTGCACATAGGGCCCCAGGGCAACACACTGATAGGGCCCCCTATATGGCC
>NC_085867.1:32194719-32222219 GCF_034702125.1 Engraulis encrasicolus | reverse complement strand
GACAGTGTGAGTGTATAGTAAAACAAACAGCGAAATAGTTACTGTAACATTATAGACATGCTGTGCTATTTTACACATTTTTTTGGACACTGCCTGTTGTCCTTGTTTTGTAGATTGTCTCCCTACTTTGTGCTGTGTCCTGTGGATGTAAATAGGGACGGTAGATGGAAACTTAGATTGGCTCCTACTTCGGAAATATGCTGTGTATGTAAACAAAAGCAGTGTGTAGTAAAATATGCTGCACGCACAGCCTCTGCACTCACTGTTGTACTTGTTTTGTAGATCGGCTCCTACTTCGGCAGTGTGCTGTGTCCTGTGGATGTGAACAGGGACGGTGTGACTGACGTGTTGCTGGTTGGAGCTCCCATGTTCATGAGCGCAGAGAAGAAGGAGACGGGGAGGGTTCACCTGTTCTCCATCACACATGTCAGTCACTTCAACATCATCCCATGCTTTTTTAAAAGATATTTTTTTGGCCTATTTAGACTTAATTATGGACAAGACAGTATGAGAGGTAGTCAGAAAGTGAATGGGGAGAGAGACGGGGAGGGGTCGGCACAGGACCCGGACCGGGAATCAAACCTGGGTCAGCCGCATGGCAGGCAAGTGCCCTACCGGATGGCCATTGCAAGGCCCCAGCATCATTCCATGCTTTATTGAATCTAAATTACGTTTCTTTGATTTATTTGTAGGTCATGTAACAGTAATTGTACAGTCAGCTGATATTTCATATATTTTAGACTTTTGTCTATTTTAGGCTTCGTAATGGATTTTCAATGTAGATTCAGGAACTGCTGATGCAGAAGAAAGATAGCTGAGAGTGCTGTGTAGCGCTTGACAGAATTTGATCTTAAATCTGCACATTTAAAAGCAAATCTGTGGATTATTGCAAAATTAAAAATACATTTAATGCAGCTTTCCCCCCTTACCTAAACACAAGTTTCAAGTTTCAATGCTTTATCATGTAATACTAATAATGTCTATTTAAGGCTTCTAACAGGTTTTTGAAGCTGATTCAATAAATGTTTTACAAATACACTTTCTGAACCATACCTTGACCTCAACAATAATTGCATTGCATGTCCAGGGGTTTGTAGCCATTTTTTACTGTGTTTTACTGTGAAGGATTTGTAAGTGTGTGGATTCCTTACTCCCAACCTTGAGTCTGCTTATGTCCTGCACCTTTTCCGGGGATGTGCACAATTCTCAACCGTCAACTGAATTCATTCTTTTATTATTTATTACATTACAGGGTCTGCTCCATGAGCAGGGTCACCTGGTGGGTCCTTCAGGTGTGGAGAACGCCCGTTTTGGCGTGGCCATCTCCGCCGTGCCTGACCTCAACCTGGACGGCTTCAGCGACGTGGTGGTCGGCGCACCCCTGGAAGATAGCGGCCGAGGAGCTGTCTACGTCTTCTCTGGAGACGACACCACCGTGCGACTCAGACACTCACAGGTACAGCAAGTTCAAGTAAGGGGTGGGGGGACATGACATTAAACCTTTATCCAAAATGACCTAAGGCATTAGGACCAACCAAACATGGACCAACTTTTTGGGAAATGTTGCCGAGCAATGTGCAGAGATGTAGAAATAGTGCAGAGAGCTTTTCCATTGATATTCTGCAACATTGTTGGTTTCTGAACATCTTTGATCGCCTCTGGCAACTTTTTGCAATACGCTATTCAGAACACGACATTGCCCAAAAAGCTGCCCCGTGTTCCAGTCATTGGTTACATTTCTGATGCAGTGTAGGGTTAGGTGCCTTGCTCAAGGGCATTGCGGCAATTCAAAACCCTCTGAAATACAATGTACCACACGGTATGTGCATTAAAACCTATAAACTTTGATTGAACCCTACCTCTACCTCGTTTTTTGGTTAATGAAACAAAGTGTTTACACAAAGTACATTATTATTTTTCCAAGTTGATTTTCTTTTATTGTTTATTTCCTTCACTTTCTTGTATTATGGTAAAAGGCTATATTAATAAGGGTCTTGCGTACCTATATAAGTGATAGGTTTTCCTTTCCTCTTTTGTGTTTGTTTTTTCATTTTTGTTTTTATGGATGTGTTGTCAATAAACAATTAATCAATCAATCACACCGGGGCATGGCAGTATTACTGTCAAGTGGGACTGAGTCACAGTAGTCGTGTTTTTTTCCATATTAATTTTATATAAATGGAGGGTCCATCGGAGCTCTGTCCGAATGGTCAGAATTTGGTGCCACCCACGCCTCTGGTAACATGTCATTATCGTGGCTGTTGTTGTATGTAGAGAATTTTGGGATCGGAGGTGGACCCTGGGCTGCAATACTTTGGACGGTCTCTAGATGGCAGCGGTGACCTGAACAGAGACTCCATCCCAGACGTATCAGTGGGGGCTTATGGGAAGGTGGTCCAGCTTTGGTGAGTGAATGGAGTGAGACCAGCCAGATCTCTCTCTCTCTCTCTCTCTCTCTCTCTCTCTCTCTCTCTCTCTCTCTCTCTCTCTCTCTCTCTCTCTCTCTCTCTCTCTCTCTCTCTCTCAAGCTCTGTCTCTCTCAAGCTCTGTCTTTCTCTCTGTCTTGCTAGCTTTCCTTCTCTCCCTCTCTCTCTTTCGCACACACACACACACACACACACACGCGCGCGCGCACACACACACACACACACACACACACACACACAAATGTTTCATGTGTTACTCATTATTTCTCATTCACATCATTCACAATCATTGTCCTGTGCTTTTCGTCGTCAAGTTGTATTTCATCATTGCCACATATCTCTATCTCTCAAATATGACGCATTAGGCCCTTAAAGGCAATGACAGCGGATCACTGTGAAAAGGCCCTTTTCTCACATGAAAACAAACCAAGCCTAGATTCCATGCTGGGGCGAAGTGTGAGAAACAAGCGATGGCAGACGCACATTTCATAGTCCCCGAAAACACGGCCTAGAATGCCAAGCCAAGCCTTTCCATGCTTTGTTTGCCGTCAACCTCCTCCAGCATTCAAACAAGTGCTTAATTGATTGACATGGGAACACTTGTGTTGACATGCCTGCCCCCCTCTTCTCTGCCAGCTGTGTGGTATCTGGTCTGTGTGTGTCCAGCATCAACACTGACAGACTTAGCAGATTTTAGTGCTATCAAATTATCCTATTGCTCGGTAGACTTCTGTAAGAATATCTAGCCAAAAGAGTATCTATCTATCTATCTATCTATCTATCTATCTATCTATCTATCTATCTATCTATCTATCTATCTATCTATCTATCTGTCTATCCGTCTGTATGTCTGTCTGTCTGTCTGTCTGTCTGTCTGTCTGTCTGTGTCAGGTCCCAGGGAGTGTCTGAGGAGGCTGCTGAGGTCTTTGTACCTGTCTACAGTACGTCTGTCTGTCTGCCTGTCTGTCTGTCTGTCTGCCTGCCTGCCTGCCTGCCTGCCCGTCTGTCCATCTATCTAGTATCTATATATAGTATACAGTGTATTTATCTACAGTACATGTGTGAATCTGTCTGTCTCTGTGTCAGGTCGAGGGGCGTGTGTGTGGTGGCTGCGGAGGTGTCCTGTGTGCCTGAGCGTATCAGCATCCTCAATAGGACGTGTCCTCTGCGAGGGCGCCTGGCGTCCTGCTTCAGCGCTCGCGTATGCTTCACAGCCCAATTCAGGCCCAGGGCCCTAGCAGGGCCAGCGGGTAGGCTTCTGTTTTCAATCCTTTTTTTTTAAAAAAGTTTTGGGTTTTTTTCCTTTATTTGATAGGATAGTGAAGGTTATGACAGGAAGTGAGTGGGGAGAGAGAGATGGGGAAGGAACAGCAAAGGACCCAGGCTGAGAATTGAACTCGGGTCGCCCGCATAGCAAACGAGTGCCCTACTATTTGCACCACAGTAGGGCCCTGTTTTCAATCCTGATTGTGTTTTGAATGCTACAGTTCTTTCTCCATTGGTTTGCCTCATTTGTTGAAACTGAGATGACATTGTTATAACAATTATATAGGGTAATTTGGCCAAACACTCTTAAACTTCAGCACAGCATTTCAGATAGTTGGCAAAATGTCATGTCTCCCAAAACTGCTCATTCATATTTCAAAGCTAAATCCCTTACCCATATACATAGTCAGTAGCATAAAAATTGCATAGATCCATCCTTCTCAATTGCTTTGGCTCATTTTCATTCATTTCTGTTTTCAACTCTGATTGTATTTTGAATGTTAAATGAATGCCCATTATGAAACTCACTTTACCCAAGTCGACAACAAGGAACAAAGTTGGAGGAGAGAAGGAAGGACAACGGTTCAGGCCCAGTTCAGGCCTAGCTCCCTCACGATTTTATTTTGAATATTACTGTAAATGGCATTGTGTTCAATCAGGACGTTGTCTATTGTAATCTGTGGTGATTAGAGATAGATTGAGAGTACAGATAGATTGAGAGATTGATGGAGATTATTGAGATAGATAGATGATTTTGAGTTTGGGGAAATGATTTGCACCCATTGAATGTGTGAGTGAGGGAATAAGTGAGTGAGTGAGACCATTGCTTGATTCTCTTGTGTGCTTCACAGCACACTTCAGGCCCTGCTCCCTTATGAGGGCCAGTGGGTAGGCTTCTGTTTCCAATCCCAAATATGACGGCCAAATAGAAACGTCCTGACAATGCCAAAAACACTGAGTTTATTTTTTTTTTAAAAAGCTAGAGAGAGGAGAGAAACAAAAAAAAAATTGCGTCATACTTCAGCGATTTTCTCCCCCTAAAACATCCGTGACACTATTGTTGGACAACTCCCCAGTTGCTTTTCATAACTGTTTAAGCAGTTAATTTGTACATTCTTTCATCACTTGTTGTTTCTTTTACAGCCGTAACGTACACCATCGTGCTGGATGCCGATCTGCAGTCGCCCAGAGCCAGCTCCAGGGGCCTCTTTTATAACGGAGAGCGAACGCTGCAGAAAAACATCAGCGTACGCACAGAGCCAGCATGTGAGGAGCACACTGTATACATGCAGGTACCGTAATTCATTACCGCGTGTGTGTGTGTGTGTGTGTGTGTGTGTGTGTGTGTGTGTGTGTGTGTGTGTGTGTGTGTGTATGTGTGTATGTGTGTATGTGTGTGTCTGTGTGTCTCTGTGTGTGTGTGTTTGTGTGTTTGTGTGTCTGTGTGTATGTGTGTGTTTGTGTGTCTGTGTGTGTGTGTAGTGCTGTACTGTATGTCAGCTCACATCTGTCTCGTCCTTAGCCTCCCCAACTGCATCTTTAATCAGGTACCTTTACAGTGCAGGATCCAGAGTGAGAGGAGGAATCGAGGGAGTGTGTGTGTGTGTGGGTGTGTGTGTGTGTGTGTGTGTGTGTGTGTGTGTGTGTGTGTGTGTGTGTGTGTGTGTGTGTGTGTGTGTGTGTGTGTGTGTGTGTGTGTGTGTGTGTGTGTGTGTGTGTGTGTGTGTGTGTGTGTGTGTACAGTATGTTTGAACAGTGTGTAGTATTCATGTCCAAAAGCATATATAGATAGTGACTGAGCTTTTAGGTTAGGTTTCTTTATTTCTTTATTCATAAAACACATAGAACACATAGGACACATGACACCAACACAGAAAAACAAACAACAGTACAACAATAGAATTCACTCACAAGAAAAACAGTGTACATGCTCAGAAGCACTGGATGTCCTAACCCACTGCCCCTGACCCATCCAGTCCATACACGCCACAACACACACACACACTCAGTACACCCCCCCACACACACACAGCTCAGTACCCCCCCCCCCCCCCACACACACACACACACCGTCCTACAACCAACCACACCTTCACCCTGCAATAAATAATAGGTTACATCCATTCCATAATTAACATAAAAATAATAAAAACAGGGATACATTCATGTCTACATATCCCCCTCCCAGCTTTTACCCTAGCTTCCATCCCCACCAACAGTACCAACACTAGCTGCAGAGGTCCATTTGGCCTACATCTACTGTAGACCTAACTGATACCAAATAGCAGAGTTCGGGTGTGGAACGATAGTAAACCTCCCTCCCTAGCCTCATACAGAGAGCAATAGCGACTGACCTACGGTATCGGCCTAGACCTTCAGATCAGTAGTTTCACGCCTGTGGCTGGCGGTGCGGGACGACATCTGTTATCCTATATAGGCATGCATGCACTGTATGTGTATGGAGTATACGGTATGTATATCATTAATATGTATGCAACGCTCATTTACATTTTCATATGAAACTGCTTTTTGAAGCGGCTTTGGAATTAGTTTTTTTGGTCTCACGCATACCATGAGATTTAACCATGATTAATCACTGAAAGTTATTGAGCGATTGAGATTTTGTATGTTTGTTCACCCCTAATGATTATATGTGTGTGTACTATGTACAGTATATACTAAACACAATATCTACAGGTGCAAAAGAAGTTTAACAAACATGTATTTTTCTGTTGTGCAGAACTCTTCCGACTGGGCGACTATGTTTGCTTTACGAGTGGACATTGCCCTGCAGGAGACAGACTCCAGGGCAGTTTTAGATGTATTCGCTTCAACTGCATGGGACTTCTTCGTAAGTGTAGACACTGGAAAAGAAACCAGCACAATGTAGTGGAACAACAGATTGACACCTGGCATTGCTTATTCCTGCAATTCCCGTTTTATTTTTCTCACATCTGTCTTTCTGTCTGTCTTTATGTTGCCCTCAAAAAGACGTGAAATTTTGTCAAGACTGTATGCTAATAGTAAGTAATAGAATAGTAATAGTAATAGTATGCTAATAATAAGAATGCTAATAGCATGGGCAATCCCACTCAGACAATATCAAAATATACTGTATACTTAACATATTAAAACCTGCTGTTGTTTATCAATGTTGGATGGTGTTGCCAGGGCCCAGCTTTGGAACTCATGTCAAGTCAAGTCATGTCAAGTCAAGTCATGTTTATTTGTATATCACATGTAAACTCAACACAGTTGACCCCAAAGTGTTTTACAGACATAACAAAGTATTAAAATGTACAGAAAACAGTAAGCAGTATTAAATAATCCTCTGTCCTATTGTCTTTGAACACATGGAACAGATGCCCACATTCCACTGTGTCCAAGGCTACAGACCCAACCTCATCACAGTACACAGACACATTCATTCATTTTATTCCAGAATTCCCATAGTGTCTTCTGTCAGGGAATCCTGGTCAAAATGGCAGTAAACAAAAAGTTCCAGACACAGACAAACACAGTTACAGTAACACATAATACGGAAAATAAACTTACATAAAACAATACACTTACATAAAACAAATGATAAGCATAGCCAAACCCACATTATGTCAAAAATGAGACAGCCTTGGAATAATTCAACAGTAGGCTACATCAGTGCAACATGGTTGCTGTTAACAATTACAAGATTGCAGTTACTATACCGGATAAAAATGTGTTGCACAATAACCCAAGAAAAGAAACAAAACAGCAGCAATTCCATTCTGCAAGCAGTGTCATGTTTCCTACTTGTTTGAAGAATAATCTACAAGACAATGATCCACAAAACACGGTTATGTATGTTATTTCTTGCTTTTTAGATCCCATTTTCTAAAGACTGCGGCCTTGATGGTATTTGTGTGAGTGACTTGCAGTTAAGGGTGAGGAGAAGTGGAAAGCAGCAACGGTAGGGGAAAATACTCAATACTCACCAAAATACTCAAAATACTCATAACTGATCTGAACTGAACTGAAAATCTTCATGAATGAAAAGTCAAATGTATTCAAGCTTCACAAAACAGTCCAGTTGCTTGCATCTTCGCTCTACTCACTACGTACAATGACTATCATCAAATTGTTCTAAATTGATTCTTCATAGACAAATTTATGTACAGTGTTATACAGTACACTCTGTATTGTGGTATCAGAAACATCAGACCTACACAAATAATATTTCTCATTTTCCTTCCCAGCTCCTCTCCTATGTTGGTGAGCCATGAGTACAGAAGACTGTCCTTCACCGTGTCAGTGTCCAATAAGGGACAGAATGCCTACGGTGCCAGAGTTCTAGTCACATACTCCAAGAACCTCTTTTACGCCTCTCTCTCACAGCCGGTGTGTACCTCACTTTCTAGCTCATGTACTGTACCAGAGAGAGTAGAGAGAGATGTTCCATTGGCCCATTGTTTCCGGGTTCTATAATTGCAAGGGGGAGGGGGGGAATCCCCCTTTAGGCAGACCTAAGGACTGTTCTATTCAATGCTAGGAGTATTATGACATGTCCCTTTAGGCAGACCGGAACCTGGTCACGTTAGGTGCCCATAGCAACCTATTACAATGGCATATCTCTATATACTTAAAGAATCTCTGTCTGTGCTGTACATGGTCATGGTGCCAACAATTATTATAGTATACTGTAGATTGGTGGCGAGATGGGTGCGCTCAATTGCAAATGGGGGGCAATGGTCTATTTTGTTTTCTGATACGTTAGCAGGCTTATGATGAGGTCAAGGGGGCATTGGAAAGCTTATGATGAAGTGAACGGGGCATTTGTTAAATAAAGGTTGAGAACCACTGAGCTAGCCAGGTGCCTAGGTTGCCATTGTTATCCCTTTTACTTTTTGTCTGTGTCTGTGTGTGCGTGTGTCTGGGTACGTTTGTGTGTGTGTGTGTGTGTGTGTGTGTGTGTGTGTGTGTGTGTGTGTGTGTGTGTGTGTGTGTGTGTGTGTGTGTGTGTGTGTGTGTGTGTGTGTGTGTGTGTGTGTGTATGTGATTTCAGAATAGAACCTCTGAGGTTGAATGCACATTGTCAGGAGAGTCCAAAACCCTGTTGTGCCAAGTAGGCTTTCCAGCCCTCCGAACAGACCAAACAGTGAGTCAGACACTGTGTGTGTGTGTGCGTGCGTGCTTGCGTGCGTGCGTGCGTGCACATCTGTATCACAATCTCTTGTCCTCTGTCGTGTGTGTGTGTGTGTGTGTGTGTGTGTGTGTGTGTGTGTGTGTGTGTGTGTGTGTGTGTGTGTGTGTGTGTGTGTGTGTGTGTGCGTGTGTGTGCACGTCTGTATCACAATCCCTTGTCGTCTGCCGTTGTTGTGTGTGTGTCTGCCTTTCTGTCTGTGTATGTACAGTATATGTGTGAGTTTTCGTTCTGTGACTACACCTCTATATCTACTGTAAATTGTTGTCTACAGGTGACCTTCAAGTTAGTTTTCGACTTCAATACTGATCAACCAGAGAAAGAGGTTCTGGTCATCTTTGAAGTCCAAAGGTAAATGCTTGGCATCGAATTCCTAATGGTCACATGCAACTGAAAAAAACAACAACTGGAGATTGCAGAGAATGGGCAAGGCCTGAAATGTTTGTCTCTTCATTATACTCCTAGATTTTTTTGCAATTTTGTCAGCATTAACACATTGACTACCAGCGGTGTTTTCAGAATCATGTCGTAGACTCCCAGCGTTCTAAACCATTTTTAGGTGTTTTTTGTACAGTCATAGGCCTAGTATTATGTGATAGGGCCACCGAAACATGCTATGGCTCATTTGAAAGGTGTCGGCTCGCTCCCACTAGCCAGACTATCGGTCCCACCGCCATATAACGGAGCTAGTTATTTTTTTAATGTTAGTTTTTTGTTTCTAACCCTAAACCTAAACCTAACCCTAACCCTAAATTGCTTGTATGTGGCAGTGTATGATAATACGTGAAATATAATCGGGTCGGGTGGGACTACACGTCCGGGAGTGATAGAAACACCTGGGACTGCACGTCCGGGAGCGATCTCAGTTGGGAGTGTCCATCTACCACCGCATGCGTGCTACTGTTTACATAGCAATGCTAGCTTCACCGACAGTAGCAGCCAGCTTCTCCTGTTCACTACGGCGTCAATTTCATCATGGGGGTAATAAAAGAACAAAATGAAGAATCCGACTTATCTGGTTGCCGATCAAATCCGAGGTAAGGGTAATAATCCGATCACAGTTCACAATGTGTAGGGCGGTAGGATCTGGCCAAGGTTTGCATTATTCTCCAGGTGTGTTCAGTCGAAGTGAAAGTGTTGTCTTCTGTACTAATTATTTTGTGAAGCATATTATAAAGCGCCATAGAGTGGACGCTGACTGTAGCCTATTGTAGCACTAAGGAAACAACATACAAGCATGATCCTTGTGTTTATAAAGATGACAGCATCGCAGACACTTGTGTAGGCTACACAGAGGGCGCAACAGTGACGTAACCGACGCAGACCAACAGTTCCATACAGTAGGCTACAGTTATGAAATATTGTTGTGTTGGTGCCGATCCTGGAGTTGTGATTAAAATGTCCAGATGATGACACAAACTTTTGACTGTCATCTATGTCTGTTCTACTTATCACAGAGCTCCCAAAATCACACACAATAAGCATGTAAGTGTCTAATTATGAAATATGCAATAAAAACTCAAAAACGGGTTTTCCAGTTTTGGGAGCCAACGCATGGGAAGTAAAAACGGGTTTTCCAGTGGTTTGGGAGTCAATGTGTTAATACACATACAGTAGTCCGTCAGTCATGTGACATAGCTCTACCTCTCTACCTCATTAGTTATTTTCACCTGCAATTGTTTGGCATGCCCTGCTGAAGACACTAATCAAAATGAATAGGCATGTAGCCAGAATTTAATAAAGACTTAAAGTGATGGTTCGGAGTAGATTCACCATAATGCCATTGGAACCGTGACATCCATTCAGTAGTGCCCGGCAAACTATTCGAAATAACCATAAATAACTCGGTAACTCTGCTAATGTTCGCCCGGCCAGAAAACACTAAGGATGGACTACTGGATGGATGTCACGGTTCAAATGGCATTAGGGTGAATCTACTCCGAAACATCACTTTAATAAGGAGTGCCTCTGTAACATGATCTGTGCTAGTTTGCCATTTGAGCCCTGAACCCGCCACCTACCAGTCAACACATCTACTGTATATGCGGTTAGTCTCTGAAATGGATTTGTGAAATTAGGGTTGAGGGTTTTCTTGCTTCTCATGGAATGTACCAACTAAATCATTACACAGTAAAAAATAAAATGGTGTGTCAAAAGTACAGATTAAACTGATATAACTTCAGATAGAGTATTTCCAACAGTGTGGGAATGGAGTCATCTCACTCTGGCAGTGGAGTCAAAAGCCAGTGTCAACTAGCTACGGGTGGCCAGTGTCATTGCAACTCTACAGTGAGATGATTACCCACTCTACAGAGTTGGTGTTGACACTATGCTGAGAAGAATTGACTCTGACAATATGACACTGACCATAAAGGGAAATGTACAACATTTTTGAATGGTATCAAATGTTTTGACACCACATTTTTTTTTACTGCTGTACTCTGTGGAGCACTACAAGAGCATCAGCATATTTCTTGATCTTTTTCTGTTCATGCTATTGCAGTGAGAGTGCAGAGGAGAACCCAATGGACAACAAGGCAACACAAAGAATTCCTGTGCTCTACGACACAGGCATAATTTTAACCAGGTATGTTGGTACACATTAAGCAGTGCAATTGTTTTGAGCCATTGTTCTGTCGTATGGTTATGACACAAGCATTTTACTGTAAGGTAAGATTTGGTACTGTGATTTGGTCAGTGTAAGATATTTAAGTTAATGACACTATATCAATATTTTGTAAATATCAACACTGGAATGTGAAAAAATATTGAGCACTGATGGTACCTGAAGCAGAGTTGGCGGATAACCATCTTGCTTTTGAGTTGAAATTACACTGACCATCTGCAAAACAATTTACACTGACTTCAGTCTCTTGTTAGTCTTTGACTCTCCACAGTGTTGTGCTCTATCTGGAGTTATATACGTTTATTCTGGACCATTTTTTACTGTGTGGTGGTGGATAGTGGAAGAGGTACAGCTGTAAATAACTGTTCATATTCTTCTGTTGTTATCAGTGAAGCGGACATGTCATTTTACATGGTTGAAAATGAATACACAACAAAGAGTAAAATAAAAACTTATGAAGACATTGGCAAAGAATTCAACTTCACCTACAAGGTAAGTGTACATGTAAGGGGTAGTTCTATGGCGTGGTATTGCAAAACTAATCAACCTGTACTGTATTTGCAATATACCAGTGGTGTATTTATTTATTTTTTACTGCAAAATAACATCAATTACTAGAAATGCACTCAGAGAGTGCAGACCTCCACCAAAGAAGCTTTCCAACAATGGTGAAGAATCTGGTAAAAAAAAAAAAAAATCCTGGTATTCCTAGTATGATTAAATTTTGGTGGTGATCCGGATCACGATCTAGATCACCACCAAAATTAAATCACTTATTCCTTTTGTCATCTTCAACAACTTCACAAAATGTCATCAAATTTAACCACTTATTCCTTTTGTCATTTGTCGTTATCCTGCTGACAGACAGAGAAAGAAACAGACAGACAAACAGACAAACTAATGCGATCGAAAACATAACCTCCTTGGCAGAGGTAATAAAAATGTGTCCACAAAGGCAGCAAGTGACGTTATGAAATCTGACATTACTTGTCCCAGCACAAATCTTTCAAGTCGTATTTAGTACTGAATAAATAGACTATTTCCCCCCCCTAAAATTCACTGCATTGGTCTTCCCTCATGCTCAAATGAATGGCATGTGTGCATGTCAAATAGGCCTAGGTCTGCTGCAGTTCACACAGAAAGTAGGGCCTATGGGCAAAGACTCGGTCTATCAACGGTCTATCAATTAACCTTATAGCTCTAGTCACAATGTCATGATGCAGGACTGGACTGGGTCCAAATAACGGCTATACACCGCATTCCACATTATTACGCAAATGACATTTTTCGTCGTTTCCCCAAATAATCAATATAAATGACATTCATCATAATTTTAAAGTCATCAGTCATCATTAAAATAATAAAAAACTTAAAATGCTCTGTTCCAAATTATTACGCAAAACAGTTTTGTAGTGTTGTAATCAAAATGTATTTCTTTTTTCCCATTTACATCAAAATTGTTGAAATTTGGTGCCTTCTAAATTACATTTCAATGTTAAATACTTGGTTATAAACTCTTTGCCTTAGTTGCTGGAATGCTGCTCTTAACTTTGAAGTCAATGGATGTGGCATTGCATGGAGTTATGGAAGCCCAGATATCCTTCATGCTTTGCTGTCCCCTGTTTTTGTTTGTTTGATCCGGTGACCCACACTTCAATCTTCAATATACCCGTAGATTTCCATGCCACGTTTAGGTGCTTTGGTGGTATCGACATTCTAACTCACCAGACATAACATCCCATTCATTTTCAATGGGGGTTTATGTCTGGTGATGAATTATTTCTTAATTATTTCTGATAGTCACATTCATGATATTAATGCAACATAAATAGCTGTGGTCTAATGGTTAAGGAGATGGGCTTTAGATCAGAGGGTTGTAGGTTTGAATCCCTCCCGACCTCTCCCATGGCTGAGGTGCCCTTGAGCAAGGCACCTAACACCACACTGCTCCAGGGACTGTAACTAATAACCTGTACTTAAAATAACTGCCAGTGGCTTTGGATAAAAGTGTAAGCTAATATATAATAGCATAATGCAATGTAATAAAAACATTGAACGTTTTGTTAGCACTATACTATCAAAATCCTACTTTTAAGACTAGATTAAGACTCTAGCTGAGCTATGTCTGTGCTAATTCCTCATTAAGGTTTCCACAGGAAGCTTCCCCGTCGGCCGGGTACATTTGACCATCTCTCTGCCAGTCAGAACCTTCTCAGGAAACCCTCTTCTGCACATGACTGGGGTGACAACACAGCCTGTAAGTTAGTCTCTGGCCAAACAGGTTCACCACAGCCCCTATATGCAATAATACACACAATGCACAATGATACACACACTTACTAAAGGTTAAAAACAGCATTTGATTTTGAATGTTGTGCATTATGACATCTTTGTTGTAAGAAGAAGCAACTATTATAATGTATGTTATTATTATAGCACTTTTTTTTTTTACACGTATCGTTAGTATTTGACTGCAAAGATCAAGGTGGTACCATTACATTCTCAGAATGAAATTAAACACAGATATTCACATGCCAAAATATTCATTTAACATTTCTCTCTGTGTTTTATTTGTGCTAAAACATTATTCTTGAGTATAATTTTTTTTTTTTACCATTTCCTAAATAAACATCTCTCCAGTTACTCCGAAGTCATGACTCATGACCTTTTCCCCCTTATCGTAGCCAGGTGATGTGAGCTGTGAGGAGAACGTGGTGATGCGCAAACTGAATGTGGGAAAGAATCTCCAGTCACCGACTTTCATCAAAGAGTCCTTCAAAGACATTCCTACTCTGGTTTGTTTTATCATATAGAACATTCTTGAGCAAAAGCGTAGAATATCAACAGTATATCTGCTGTACAAATAATTAATCATTGTTGTTAGTAATGCATTGTTTTAAACTTTTTAAAGGGACACTGTGTGAGATTTTTAGTTGTTTATTTCCAGACTTCATGCTGCCCATTCACTAATGTTACCTTTTTCATGAATACTTACCACAACCATCAAATAAGTATTCATTATGACTGGAAAAAAATGCACTTTTCCAAAAATAGCAATTTTTAGCTGCAAAGTGACTATACTTGGACCATACCAGAAAATATTTGTTTATTACTTAGTAAACTTTCGTTTAAAGATCAAATTTGGCAATAGGCAGCCCAGTTTCAATGAGCAGCATAGTTGCAGTACCTTTTTTGACCATATCCTGCACAGTGTACCTTTAAAATGAATTTAGTAACATGACAGCTTCTTTTTGCAGGACTGCAACACGTCGGAATGCCAGTCACTCACGTGTGTTCTCAGAAATGTGTCGACAAAGAGCCACTACTCTGTAAATGTCACCACACGGATCTGGAACAGCACCTTTGCTTTAGTATGTCACATTTTTAAGTCAATAATCACTTGAAATTGAATAAGAAATGGTGGTTCATATCAGCAATTTTAAAATCGATGTAAATACCTTCGGAACTTTTCATTTGGGGTCAATATTGTATAATATCTTTATTATTCTTTTCAGTTATTGAAATGGAATAGCCTAATCATGACATTGTGAAAGAGTGTAGAGCGTGCAATTTTTTTGTATCCCGGACCCTTTGTGTAGCAGTGTTGCTTGCTACTTCTCTCCTTGCGGATAACCGTCGTCCTCTCCTCTGCTGTACCCAGGCGTCATTCAAGGCCGTGTCTGTGAGTGTGTCGGCGCATATAGAGAGTGACAAGCCAGACCTGCTCCTGATTACAGACCCGCGCCATGAGGTACACCAGCAAAACACATACGACCCACTTCTGCAGGACTAAAACACATTTTATACATCTGTATATATGTATCTTTGTTTTTTTTTTTTTTTAAATCAGAGGGGATTTGAACAATAAACGTCTATATTACTGTGGGAATCTGGTTTTACGGTTGGGCTGGGACAATGAGACTTTGATGGTGTTTGAAAGCCCTGAACAAGCCTAGTGCTTCATGAAAGTGGAGCTTAATAAGATGCAGTAAAAGTTTGGTGCAGCCCTTGTGGAGACTGTAAAGAGGAAACCAAAAAAGAGGTGCTACACTTGTCAACAGTGAATTTCAATGTGCTCTTCAATGCATAGTAATGCAAGGACCATATTGGTTCCATAGCAGTAGCACCATGGTAATATCAGGGCATAGCGACGTCAGCTGTGCGTACAGTACTAAAAGATCTGACATTGAGGTACAGTTACAGTTGTTGCTCCACTTAATGAAGATCTAATTTAGATCTAATATAGTTATCTCTCTCCCATTACTAAAGACACCATGAGCCATTCGTTTGAGCAACCATTTATTTTTAAAATGATTACAGAGTATCTATCATTCAGTCAGTATCTACTGTATAACAAACCTTTACCCATGTACAATGCAGCTAGCTAGTGTTTACATTATGAAACACCATATTTAGCTCTCCTGTCCATAAGGGGTGGCTGTTTATTATTATTATTATATTTCTCAATGGAGATGGCCTACCTGCCTGCCTGCAAGAAGTTGTATTGACTCTCCAGCAGGGCCATTTAAAGGTATTTGGGGACCCTAGACAACGAGGGACTTGGAGCCCTTGGCTTAGCCCAACCCGCTTCCTCATGTCAAACTTTTCATGCGGGAGGACCACCCAAAAGCAATAACACTTTTCGGTCATTGAATTTGGGCAGGTGTATGTTAGCACACTCACAAAATTCACAAAGTCATGTGAATAGGTACACATCCTGTCATTTCCAAGGGGGGGGGGGGGGGGCTTTCAGCTGGGGCCCCAGGCAATTGCCTTGTGTGCTTGCCTGATTGTGACAGGCCTGTGCTTCATTGCATTTCTCACTTCATTGTGTGTCTCTACAAAAGGTGACGGTGACAGTCTTCAAGTCTGGCAGGAAGGCGGGCGTCCCGTTCTTTGTCATCGTGGGAAGTGTCCTCGGCGGCCTGCTTCTTCTGGCCATTGTCACTTCGACAATGTGGACGGTATGTTCTCTTGTCTGTGTGTGTGTTTACTGTAAGTGTGTGGGGCTAAGACAGTTTATAATATGAACATGTGTACTAAATAAGACCAGATATTTTATTTATTATTGTCTCTCCCTCCACCAAACAACAATGCTGCTTGTTCTCTTGTGACCAAGTCAAGAAGACAACGGAGGGCACACAACGGGGTCAGTTCTCCCAGGCCCAGGCAGAGGTGGGGCCCCTCATCATATTGTATGTATTGGATGGGGTGGCCCTTCAGATGACTTTGTCCTGGGCCCGGGCAAAGCTGTCAGCGGCTCTAATTGTGGCACATACAGAAAGTGTAGTAGCTCTTCACTATTATATTATTATGTCAGGAATGAATAACCGTCTGGCAATGCTTCCATAGGGTTCCTTATGTCGGATTTTCTAGGTCCATCACATTGCTGTCTTCGTGATGTTATGAGGATGAGAGATGGGTCATGATAAGGTCGTCTTTTTTGAGATAGTGCTTTTCAGATACAGCACATGTCACACGGTCTGCCTGTACTGTATGTCATGTCCGCAGCTTGGCTTCTTCAAGAGGAAGCAGCCGAAGACGACAGTCGGGACGAGGGGAGAGAGGGAGAATGAGACAAACTGACGCGTCACACGGAACGAGGGGAGAGTGGGAGAATGAGACGAAGTGACGCGACACACAAGGAGAACATGCCAGGGGTTTCCGGGAACGGGTGAAGAGGAGTTCAAGACTGTCTGACGCACCACACCCTGACGTGCCAGAATAATGGGAGATGGAAGAAGGGGCTTCTGTAGGAGCAATGTCGCCAAGCCAAGTGACAACCGTACAATACATTTATTTCTTTAGTACTATAAAGGCAAACTGAGTGGTTAAACTCTTGTAAAGCTAATGCCTCTTTTCCACTGCCGGTTTTCTGGTAGGCCTACAGCTCGACCAAGCACGGCTTGGCCGTCACTTTTTGCTTTTCGAATAAGCACGACATAGCTCAATCATTGTTGCGAGTTGCGCTGTAGGCCTACCAGAAAACCAGCAGTGGAAAAGAGGCAATAGTGTATCATGACGTGGAACATGGAAAGGGTTGGGAATCCATTCTGTCTGTGGAACACTGTAATTAAAATAGTCATTTACCAGCATAGGAATGCCATAGCTATTACTTTACTCAGGCCTTTTAGTAATTCGGTAGGCCATGACTTCATTGCCATTCCAATGACAGCAAATTTATAACTGGGGGGGGGGGGGTTGTCTTAACAGATAAACAGGCTACGGTCTCAGCACATACTAATGTAGGCCTACTGACTGTATGGTTTTTGATCTGTCTGTTCTGATGGTCATTCAGTAACACTTAAGAATAACAGTCTTTAAAAAGTTTTATAAAATACTTTGTAGATAAGGAGCAAATTATCAACAAAGCATTTACAGACATACTATGTTGACACAGCAGACACAGTACTCCTGGACGTTTGTCCCCCAAAGACCAAAAGAGATGGAACCACTAGATATGTTGATAGAAGTGTCATACAGGCAAACACACATCAAACTCATCCTGGAGGAGCCGATTCCCACTCCACTGGGGGGGCAGCCGTAGTTTGGTTCTTACTCATTTACAGTACAAACATTTGCAAATGCTTTGTTTACAATTACTTCATTAACTATTTTTTTAATAAAGTTTTAATAAAGCTTTTAAGGGACTGTTACTCTAAAGTGTTTGAGTCCCAGGGCTTTCCATAAAAGATGCATTGCCATAATTAAGCACAAAAGTAGCCAGGCAACATAGCTGAGTTTTCCCGTTTTCTTTTATCTTTGAGTCATCCGCTGGAAGAACTTGAGCTAACACACTCTGGACTTGAGTATGTATCACAGCAGTAGCACTTTTTAACCCATTTTAGCCTGGAAACACATATACGCTGCATTCATGCTCTTGAGATTGGAGGGTTTTTTATTTAAAATGTGCTTATGTTAGAGCTGAATGAACACAGTCTAATGCAAAATGAGGGTCCTGGCTATGTGTATGTGATTCGGAGGCTGAGATATTTAGGATTTAATAGGCAGAGGGCACCCTTTCCCAAAAAGGGCGTAGGACAAAATGGGTTAAAAGGCCAACAGCTGTGAATTCTGGGTAAATAAGAATGGGGACTTGTGGGAACTAAGGCGTGTTGATGCAATAAGAGGGCCTCTAGTTGAGATCCTAGGTGATTAATGATTTACATGGAGAAAGGACACCGCAAAATGGCAACTGATCAAGACAACTGACAGCAATGCAGGCAACCACATTAATTCATTTGTTATCTATACGTATGTAAAGTTCATGATTTATTAATGACCTTTCAGAGATCCAATGCATTTATCTCGCACTTTCATATGTTGATTTTATATCGTCACAAATACAGCTATTTAATACGAGACATGATAACAATTACATGTGCACTACATGCAAGCATGTACTATGTACTTTATATTTACATTGACGGTAGATTTTGAAACCATGGGAGTGTTCTAAGGATCCCTTGTATTCTAGGGATTCTATTCATAGTTGTATTCTGATTTTATTTATTTACCGGTATAAGGATATTGGTTCCAAGAAAAGGCTGGACCTATAAGTTGAATCGAAGTAGCCTATTTATGTTGCACAGACCAAGTAAAGACAAACACATTTTTTTTTATTTTTTTTTACAGTAAATAGATATCTTTAATAACAATTCAAGGCACCTCAGAATCTTCACATAAAATAGTCAACATTCATTGCATTATTTTAACTGTTTTTCTTCACTTACTAATTATCTCTTAATTTAGCACACCTGATATACATGATAATGTATCTCAATCATGGAAATGTCTACAGGCCTATGTGTGGTATGTTGACAAATCTGTCATAAAACAATTTCGATTTTGTGTTTATACAAATAGATCTGACCAAATGGAAAAATACTACAATAAAATGTATTTCCCAAAAACGAAGTATTGAAGGTGTAAATGACTTTGTACATGCCATAATGCATCAGTCTCTTTGGTAAACTTGTGGGCTGAACATTCAGTAAATCCCCAGTGTTAATTCAGCACTTACAGTTGGACCAACCACACAAGCGTTAACAACTTTGACCCTCTTCTACATGTTGCATTAGCACTGCCAAATCTACTGAGCACTGTAGGCCTACGGTATGTTTTCTACTTTTTCCCGCCACTTGACCACAAACACTCCTTGTTCTGTTTCCACACGGGATCTTCAGTTTCATAGACCTCCTAGGACAACAAGGAAAAAGACCAATATTTAATGTGTTTGCCGATCTTTCACAAGCGCTCAAATGTCAGGTTATTGGTTTTGATACTAGTAAAAAAACGGATGTGGACACGACAGCAGAAAAACAAGACACTTGATACATTTTTGCCATGTAACATTTCCAAAACACAGTTGTTTACGCATCAATGTCCAGACGTTGAAGTTAAATATATGATCCCAAAGAGTCCACACATTACAACTGTCATTGTGATACTACTTGGGGGAGAAAGTCACGTAAACAAAAATGCACAAAAAGGCGAAATCCAACAAAGAGTTGGATTGATCAACATCCATTTAGCATCCATTTATCCATATAAGCATGTTCAAATGTCCCCATGTCTACCCTGTCTCTTGACTCTTGTTATAACATGCTTTCACTTTTTCACAGAAGGAATAAAAAACAGAATCCAAAAGACCCAGGAGATGAACACATGGCCAACTGGTTTTTGTTTCTTCACTCCGCTTCAAAAATGTGTACGGCACCTTTGAGGCATGAATAGTAAGCTATGGGAATCTGGCCCTCAACAGCTCCAGCTAGCCTCACATGCACAACTGTTTAAATGCGAAATGGACTTCATTAATGTACCGTAGTACTCTCTCACAAACGCAAACACACTGGGCTAGCCGTGCATCCAATGTTTAACGTCACATTTTCCCCTTCACACATCAGTTAGTGTCAGTTAGTAAAGAATCTAATCTAATCTAGTGAAGGCTGGCATGCAGTGCAGAAACTTGGTGATTTGCAGAGGTGTCAAAAGTAAAAGCAAATTGATGATGTAAGTACAACACTTGCACGACGACATTACATAGCTGTGTTACATCAATAACCTATCCCAAACCTACTATACTCTACTCCTCTACCTAATGAGGTAGATAGACTGTGTTGTTACTGAAAAACACTAAAATCCTAAAAAGAACCTGCCAAAAACCGGTGTACGCCAAACTCTACAGGTTTCTCAGTGAAGTCATCGGTGTTGCCAGGAAACTGTTTTTTATTTCATTTTTTTACTTCTACTTTTACTATTGACATCTCTGCTGATTTGACACTTTGACCTGCTCAGAGAAGACCCAGCAGCCCTTCTGAGGAGCTGCCAAACCTCTTCACCTCCTGATGTCCTTTATTGCGCTATATCTCAAAGACATATGAAGCCCACCATAAGCACCTGACAGTCTGTTAAAAGGACAGCTGTGGCCTAATCTGTTTGGGGAGTTGGCCTTGGGACCGGGAAGGTCATTGGATTGAATCCCATATCACTAGTAGGAGGTGTTTCGGGAAAGGAAGGATATTATGCTGTAATAATAAAGACTCTCCTGAACCTCATGTGTCCTTGAGTAAGAATTGTAAACTGCAACGCTACAGGGGGACTTTACATGTTTTTCCAAATGAAGCACCTACCAGTACCATATCACTGCAGTATAGTCAGGGTTCTAAATGAACACCCACCAACCAACCAAAAACGCAGGGAAAAATTCAGTTTGGCTAGTAGAAAAGAAAAAAAACATACTAACTACATTGACTGGCAGTGAGTGTAGTATGTGTGGCTAGTAAGATTCAACATTTAACAAAGTTAATTTATAGCCGTGATTAGTTTTATAGATTATAGTTCAGAGTTTGGAAGGAAAAACTGTGCACATCCCCAGTCAAGGTCAAAGTCTAATTCGGGTTTTTGATTTAGAAGTCTGCACACTTTTTGATGCACACTATGGTTGAAACATACTTCTACCATGGAATAAATGACAAAAAAAAATAAATGTGTGCAGAGTAGACCTCTCACTCAAAACTATTAATCAGAATGTCCGCTAAACTGTAATGTTAAAATAGGGGATCACTTGACAAGAGGAACTGAATGGGTCACCTTTTTCCAGATGGGTACCGTGGCCTTCAGGGTGTCAATGCAGAACCGGACAGCCTCCAAAGAGTCGACCCGGTGAGGGGACGAAATCCCCACAATCACACTGGCCTCAGTGACAGGAACCACACTGCAAACAGGACACACAAAATGACATCTCACATCATAAGTATTATTGTTATGATTGATTGATATAATATTGTTATGATTGATTATTAATGACAATCATAATAACTTAATAGCTGTAATTAAGACTCAATGATTCAAAGACTCAAAAACCCTTATGTTGCCATGCAATGAAAATGAAAATTGCCAATGAATATGAATATGGCCTTTGATGCTGACCCCAGTCTGTGTTGGATGCAGATATGTCTCACTGACGGCCATTTTGTTCTTATGCTGGTGCAAATCTTCTTCATCTCCAGCTCAGCCATGGGGACATATGCCTCGTACTCCAGCTGGACAACTTTCTTCTCTTCAAAATTGTCTCTCGTTGTTCCTTGAGAGGAAAAAGAAAGTCAGGGTTTTTAACATCGAAGGGGTTATTCCAAGAACACGGTTGAGTGATAAACCTGGTTAAGTTAACCTACAGGAAGTGGAAAACCTGCTAGTCGATGGCCCACGTGTCATTTTATTCCAGTCTCTTATAGTATGATGATTTACCGCTACCTCAAGGTTAACTGAAACTGTTTTATTACTGAGCCAGGTTCTGGGAAAAACCCCACTAGAAAACTCGGTTACACTTTACTTCACGCTGCCGTCATGACATAGGCCTAACGGTGCCATAATAGTGTCAAAACATTGTCATAACTCAGTCATAATCATGACAGTCATAAACATGATGTCAGTTGACAATGTTAGGCCTGTCTTTACCAAAACTGAATGTCACGAAGTGATAAAATGTTTATGAGATTGACATAATGTGTATGTCACATGCATGACTGTGTTATGACATTGTTATGTCATACGTAGCATACGTACGTGGCGCCGTCAAGTAGTTACCGAAAACTATGTGATAACTACCGGTATGTGAAGCATAGGCCCTATGGGACTCATTGCGAGCTAGCTTTTTTCCGCTTAATATACAGCTATGGATGTGAGGAGGAGTATGCGGTGCTCTCTTCTCACCGATAAACAGAGATATGGCTCCACAGGATGGACAGGTGACGGAGGAAGACACTGCATCGGAGGAGAGCCTCTCATGAGTGAGCTTGATGAGGTCACGTGGACCATCCACATCCTCAGCCATCCCTACATGTGTAGAGCAATAATGCACTGCAGAGTCACTGGGCTATTTAGAAGGGACATGTGGCTGATAATATGGAACAATGACCAAAGAAAAGGGTTGGTTAAGTAGGCCACTTGTCAGCAAAGCTTGACATGAAGTTTCTGGTTAAGTTAGAGTTATCTTGTTTTTAACCATATATATATATATACATACATACATACATACATACATACATACATACATATACAATATATATTATTTTTCTTTATTATCAAGATGTGTTTGAGTGTATAAGGGTTTATTGTCATTGCTGTGACTGCATAGCAAAACTATGCAAAAATAAGTAATGTTATGTTATAGAAGGTTTGCATGCATACCTGAACTTGATTAACCCCCGCTAAGGGGCGGGATGACAGCCACCTCGTCGCCGTCGTGTAGCCTCACAACTTGGTCCCCAAGGGGCACGTACTCCTGACGCACCGCCAACACCACCTGCTCGCGCAACACCGAGAGCCTGTCATGAAAATGAACGACAACATTTCAAAACTTGAATGGGAGTGCAGTTAAGACAAATCTCTACATGTGGGCTACACGAAATACCTACTTTGAATGCCGGCTCTCTAGTTCTTGCCAGAGCTGAGCAGTTGTTAGTTGTGGGGGGAGTTTGACTGTCTCTGACTTGAGCCCCGTTAACTCAGCACTTTTGGCAAAGTACAAAATTGAGACCTGAAGAAAGACAGACAAGCAAAAGTGTAAACGCAAAGTGCTGTATCCCATGCTGACCTGTGCTACAGATTCAAACACTGTGCCTTGAGACAGAATCCTGACAGCATACACAGTACACTCCATAATACCCAGCCACACATTGGGAATACACTTCATATACCGTATAACCTAAGGCAAAAAATGAAAAAGCAGAATACCTCGGAAACCATGAATGGACCCTGGTGCAGACTACATCAAAATAGCGTTGCAAAACCCAGCATGGCATGGACTGGAATGGGGTGTAGGTGCATTTCCTCTTGTCTAAATGCGTCCATTGGCTGTGGCAGAGATCATGTGAACAGGAAGCGAGGAACCGCTCATCAACCACGTGACATAATGGCAAACTTTACGCACGGCGCACTGACAGGCAGACTGTCCAGAGTACTGAAAACGGTGGATACTTTGGGTCATATAACTATTTAGTGTGCAGGGTTAGAATTATTTTTCGGCTTCCATGTTGGACATAAATTAATAAATTGATTAACAAGTTGTTTTTTTTTTTTAATGTAGGCCTTTTTTAGACACGCGTAAAACTGTGCGTAATTTTGTCGCACTTAAATGTATATTGGCCCTAAATTACATTAAGGTATCTGAATGTAGTGTGCGTAAGGTATTGTGCTTTTGTGTAAAAAGAAACTAAATAAGGCAAAGTAAGCAAAGTTAATTTCTCTAGTTTGACATGATGCCATTATTCCTTGGTTGCTCATATGATCTTCGGCGCCAGCAGGTGTCTCAGGTTAAGAGCAGACGCGTGATGACTTTGATCTCCATCCACCTGTGGGCACTGCTCAGACATAGCCTACATATTTGGCCAAGAAGTAGACTGACAGGGCAGTTCGGATTTTATTCTGGTGGAAGGTTGTAAATCACGATGTCATTCCTGAAATAGACCGTCATAAGCCATCAATCTTATGGATAAGCTATGGAAGCTATAGGAACATACCTTGATTCCCTTTCAGAAATGGTGTCGACAACTAAAACGAATTCGCTGAATATTTCTGTCAAGTCCTTTATCTTTGATACGCACCGACATTGTAATTCTCTCTGTCTACCGGCAGAGGGGTTGCTGCGACGCCTTTACTCATCTAGTTCAACTCTTCTACTTTACTTCGCCCCTCATCGCTACAATACCTGCGCATCATCCACCTCCATAGGTTCGTTTTCGCTACCTGAGCCTCTATTGTTGACAGTGACCGAATGTTAACTCTGTTTGAGAATGATGTGCTCCTGTGCCTCGTTCACTGTAATGTAATACTCCTGTGGCTCTTTTGAAACAGGATTTGTTAGGCTATATTTACAAGTTTGACCCGAGGGAGGACCAAACAACTGTCTCAACAGGGTCTATTATTAGCACGCAGTATTCCCCACATTTATTAGCATCAGTAAGAATCTACTGAGATGACATACATTTTTATGGGGAAAGTCCAAGAGTTCAGGAGGCAATGTCTAGCAATGTCTAGTGACTACATTTTGCGTCTGACGAATTTGTATTAAATACAGGTCGTCCTCCAGTTTCAAAATCCACAATCATTATGCAGTTCCAAAAGATGGTCCAATTGGTCCGCTTTGTTTTACAGAGTCAGTGAAATATTCTCTTGATATGGAATAGTCTATTCCTTATTGTTGATTGCTGTATGGTGAACTTTGCACGGGCACAGCATTTCTTCAGTGCGCAAATTGAATAGCAGAGAGACGCATTCATTGACCCATCATCATCATCCAGCGGTCTGAAAGGTAGGCTATGTCGGATATCAGGAGGCGAATAAAACATTTGCTGCGCACCACGACATGGCAACACCAAGGCTTCTGGTCTTGAAGACAGTCGCCAACCATAAAGTCACCTGATATATTTTGGTGAGGGGAACTTTTATAATACTTTCTCCACCCCCCAGAACTTTGAAGACCGCCCACCTCAGACATTCGGCAAGAGACCCTCATATAGATTTAAAAGCGAGTCAGAATCCGGGTGAATGACAGTCATTGAGAGCGGGACATCGTCAGCAGAAAACTCCGCTGGCTATCTTTGTCGCTCACACCACAAGTCCCTATTCGCCGAGGATGCTACGGTCACTGCAGCTTCGCCAAAGCGTCATCGCGCTGTGGCTGTGGTTCGCACATTTTATGGATGAACACAAAGTGCAAGGTACAGTTCTGCTGCTCTGAACATTTACTAACAATTGGGAAAGTACTGCATTGAAACTGGTGGGGGTGAGGGTGAGAAAGCATAAGGCTTCGAAATCTCAAAGTTATTTATGATGGCGCATCTCCTCTGGCAGTTTGATGGGGGGAACAAACTCGGTTATTTCGAGTGTGTAAATCTGAATAGAGATGTATGAACATATCAGTGCTGTGGTATAACATGGGAGTTTGTTACTAACCATAATACAGTCAAGACTGCATCTTCAATGCAACTTGTTAACTCCAGAACTGCAGCCTGTCATGTCTAAAGCGGTCAACTTTGCTTTCATGATTAGGTCATTCATGCCATAGTTAGTTGTAGCCTACATATTGTGTGGGGGGAAACATAGCTGGAACTTTTCTGCTATTTAAACTGAGAGTTCATACTTGCGTCATGTGTGTGTTATATGGCAACATTTCGAAATGAGAAAGCGATGCCAGAACACAGAGATGGCATGTCCTCTTGGTTTGGAATACGGAGCTGAACAAGCAGCAGCAGTTCTCTTTGGAATGCTGAGTTGTTCTGAATCTGGAGTTTTGCGCAAGTGCTTTCACTAGTCCACAGGCTATTCACAATTAATTCGGGTCGGTTCCAGGAACTCCCTCCTCTGATTTCATAGGCTGATTCCGACTGGTGAAGCAATAGTCTACATTTTCCCAAAGTTAAAAGAAAAAAAAAAACAGATGTAACGGGTGCTTTGCTGAGGAATAAACACATTATTTTTTCTCAGCTGGCAATTGTTGGCTTCAGCAAGGGAAAAACGGGAGGTGTCAGGTCCTGTACATGTCTGGGATGAGTCGGGAAGAGTGCTGCAGGGGAGGCCGCCTTGGCACCGCATGGACCGAGGAGGACGTTCCGAACAACACGCTCTTCCGGTGGTTGATATTTAATGGCGGAGCTCCAAACTGCATACCATGCAAAGGTAGGCGACCTAAATATCAACAGCTCTATAGAAACACTTGGATATGTAATGTAGATCAGATAAAAACACCCGCTGCGTTATAGCATTATTATTACACAATGTGAAACATGACAAGAACAACAATGCTGTGGTGGGTGACCCCGTTGACCTCATTGGTGGACTGACTGGCAGCTCAATTGTTCTGGCTGATTTAGAGACATGTGACAACGTAGACTGCGGCCCGGGCAAGAGGTGCAAGATGAACAAAAGGGACAAGCCTCGCTGTGTGTGCGCGCCAGACTGTTCCAACCCCACCTGGAAGGGCCCGGTGTGCGGCTCAGACGGCAAGACATATCGCTCGGAATGCGCGCTCCTCAGGGCGCGCTGCAAGCGGCATCCGGACCTAACAGCCCAGTACCAGGGCAAGTGCCGAAGTGAGTGTCTGTATTATCATGGCTTACATAATTGTTTAACGGTGTTATGGTTTACATCATGTAATTATGTAATTATAATGCGTATTGTGATCTATTATACCTGAATCATTGCAATCACCAATCATAGCCCTCAAACCATATATATAACCCTATCTCATTTAGCGGTTATACGCATGTTATGACCTGCATTGCAATGATTAAGTTGCAATGTGTTTGGAAAGATTGTCTGGAATGTCATGTTGCATATGCACAATGTCGTGAATGTTGCAGTCAGTGAAGGCCTTTCAGTGAGGAGCAGCCAAGCATTCCACATGTAGAACATGTGTAGGAGTCTATAGTTGCTCTGGCCATTTGAGAAGTTGCAGGTTGCAATGCCTTTTAACAGTAAGAACAAATGGTGGCGTGTTGGAGTG
>NC_085867.1:32182219-32189719 GCF_034702125.1 Engraulis encrasicolus | reverse complement strand
CTAAAGCAGAAGCAGCAAGTGCAGCAGCAACATAACAGCAGTGAACACATCATCATGGACCCCAAAAACACAGAAGAAACAGAGCACAGAGCCAGACAAAAACAGCAAAAAATGTGTCCAATTTGGATGACAAACGGCACATCAAAAAGAAAACAGAGCGGTGTTCCACCAGCTTCCTCTCCATCCAGTCCCGTCCCTCATCGATCCACCTCACCTCTGCCACTTCCAATTCCTCTTCCCACCACTCATATGTACATGTCTCCAGTTCCTTACGGACAACACCCCATCCCCCCAACAGCCACTTCCTCTTCCCCCCACCCGGATATTTCCCAAGTTCCTTATGCCAAAATGTAACTATGACAGGGTCCACATATACCCTTATACAGAAGCCTTTTCACAACCATAGTTTAGGTTTTGTGAGTTAGTACCCCACAGGGATATGTAAAATAGTAAAGATCATTTACTCATGTTCGGAGATGCAACAGATGATTATAATGCAGTTGTTAACTAATGGGAATAATGCTTAATATCTTATTTGTGGTTTATTGTGGTGTACATGTTTTTTTTATTTGCTATACTTTTTCTGCCAGCCTGCTGTGGCCCCCTATAGAACCCCCATCGAGTCGCGGCCACCCAGGGGTCCCTGGCCCCCCCACTTTGAAAACCACTGCCTTATGGACAAGCTGCACCTCCCCCTTACCAACCCCCAACCAGCACTTAGCGCCACTACCCCCCCGCCCCCCAGTTACCTCCACTACCTCTCCAGACTGCCTGAAAAACACCAAATCCCTGGTGCAGACACGGGGCACCAGGAGGAAATGGAAAATGGATGTTTTGGAGAAAAACAGCTGCAGCTTGTACTGTGTACTCTCTGCTCTCTGTGCTCCCTGCTCTGTGCCCTCTGTGCTCTGTGACTTTCATTGCTCATCATTTATTTGGCAAAACAGGACAATAAATCCATCACCTAACACACTGATAAATTGAATCTGGAGCGGATTTAGGAGTAGGGAACAACAGAAAAAAAAGAAAAGAAAAGAGAAAAAAAAGGAAGAGAAAGTCCTGAGCAGTTTCTACTTCATTTGTACTGTCAATATTTGTGCGTTGGAGTCATATGACATTTTTCCTCGATTGGCTTCTTTAAATCATGTCAGTCCCTTCGTTATTGAAGCCCTTTTTTCTCAGTTCTGGGCAAATGTACACGGAGGTCTCCGGAGTGACACAAAACAGAATTGCTTTCAGACGTCTGAAATGGAAAGAGCACTGTAACACACAGAGAGCACTCTGTAGTGGGAAATGAAATGTGTGTCACAGTCACAGCGCTCCTAATGTACATGAGGACATTGTGTCCTAGGGTTTTGACATTATCACTCTTTAAACTTGCTGCATGTTTTATACGACTGAAATACTGATGATACTCTGTGAATGTGTGTGTGTGTGTGTGCGTGTGTGTGTGTGCGCGCGTGAGTGTGTGTGCGCGCACGCGTGCATGTGTGTGCTTGTTAGAGAGGTAGAGTTACGTTGCATTAGGCCCCTTATTGTACCACAATCCAGGGGTGCATTTCTGGAAAGCGTAGTTGTTTGCAGTTAGCAACTTCGGTAGTTGCCAATGGGAAATTGCATTGCAACCAACAAAGTAGCTAACATAGTTAGCAACTACGCATTCCAGAAATGCACCCCAGACTTGAATGTTTGGCATACACGTCAGTCAGAGCACCAGCACAGGCATAGTGTAGATGGGGTGGTCACCTTACTGGTCCAATGAAGTGGCGCTCACTCGGAATTATGTTCAAATTCCCTCCGCGGACCGACTCACACTTCAAGGCAGCAATTTTCTGACCAGTTGAGACCGGTTGGTGTGTCAGTAGTGTAGCTGCGAGAAGTGGAAGTTTACATGGGAAAGCTGATGTGTGTGCGTGAGTGTGCGTGTGCGTGTGCGTGTGCGTGTGCGTGTGTTATTGTGTGTGTGTGCATGCCTGTGTGTGTGCATGCCTGTGTGTGTGTGTGTGTGTTTCTGCTTTCACTTTTTTATGGTTTCAAGTTAAACAAAACATTCTGCTGGCAAAATTGGCTGCCTTAAAACGAAACAGAGGAGATAGAGAGAGAGAGAGAGAGAGAGAGAGAGAGAGAGCGAGAGAGAGAGAGAGAGAGAGAGAGAGAGAGAGAGAGAGAGAGAGAGAGAGAGAGAGAGAGAGAAAGAAAAGAGAAGCAACAATGAAAAATGAAAATGAAAAACAGATACCTGCAAGGCCCCTGGTCCACGGGGAAGCAGCTGGATTTGACAGTGCCAAAATGAGTCTCCCTCTCTTATACTTTTCCTCTTTCTCTCTTTCTCCCTCCTCTTCTCTCTCTCTCTCTATTTCTAGGTTTATAGGCTTACAAGCCCCCACAACTGACCCCGCAACCTCAACTTCAGTCCCCCCCTCTCCACCTCCACCGCCATCTCCACACTTCATCACTCCATCACTCCGTCCCTCCGTCCGCCCGTCCGTCCCGCGGGCCCTTGTGCAGAATGGCATTGCGTAATCTCACTGGCTGCTGACTGTTGGCCAGCGGAGCGAGGAGAAGAGAGGAGAGTGAGCCAGGAGGAGAGAGTGAGGAGAAGAGAAGAGAGTGAGCTCGGAAAAGAGAAGAGAGTGAGTGTGGAGAAGAGAAGAGAAGAGAGTGAGTGTCACAGCAGCCGCAGCATGAAGCAGTGCGAAGGAGGCAGCAGCAGCAGTGACAACAGCAGCCTCAGCAAAGCAGATCACAGAGCAGAGCGGACCAGGCCCGGCCCGGCCCGACCCGACCCACTCACTGGCCCACAGCCACTTGGGAACACAGTACTGTGAAGAGAAGAGAAAGGAGAGAAGAAGAAAAAAGAGAGAATGAGAGAGGAGAGGAGGGGGAGGGCGGGGAGGAAGATGGCCCCCATTGGCAGCCATGGTCTGTCATTTTTCAGAAGTGTCTGTGAGACGTGTATTCATGTGGTCAGCTGACACACATTATACCTGCATACACATATATGTTTTTTTTTGTTTTGTTTTGTTTTGTATATGTACAGAATACACAATGACATACTTGTTTTATATCCCATCGTGTACAGTAGCCATCTTTGGAGAGCGGAAGGAGGACCATGTAGGAAGGAAAACGAGGAACCGGATAACATGGATTTACTAGTCATAATGGACACACGCACACACACACATACACAGTCGCACATGCGCGCGCGCACGCACACACACACACACACACACACACAGACACAGTCACACAGACGTACACATACAGACACGTATGCACTACGCACGCATGCACACACACACAGACACACAAACAGATGCACGCACGCACACACACAGACGCATGCACACACACTCACACACACACACACGCACACACACTGGTTCGACATCAATAATGGGACACTCCAGTCTGCAACAGAGTCGGTGTGTGTGCACATCTGTATATACTGCGCGCGGGCTTATTTATTGGACACGGAAGGAAACAGACTCGCTAATGTCTCATTGTGTCCTGGATGTCTATTTATAATACACATTGTTTTGTTTGGTTTGTTTTGTTTCGATGTCTCTATTTATATACATCTGCAGTGTCTGACCGACTGTATACATCTATATCTCACTCTTTGTATATTCCCCTTCTAGAGAAATATTATTTATTATGATGAGGTGCAATGCCACCCCGGTGAACCCTGCAGTCAGAGTGGCGTTGGGAAGCTGTATATTGCCTATTTTTGGTGATCTGTGTATTGTATGCTCCTGTTGTTGGTCTCTTTGTTTTTGTTTTTTTTGTTTTTTTTTTATCAACGGTCTTTGTACGTACGTAAGTGGAATACAGTGTTAACTTGCATGTGGTTTTTATTTCACGGAAAACCTGAAGCTCACTAATACTACATGTATGGCTATAGTGTGAGACATGGGATCTGTTGTTGTTTACAATTCAAAGCTGACCAAAGGGGCTTTGTTCATTTCCCCCCCCCCCCCGAATGCATCTTGTGTTTTTACTTTTTTTCACTTTTTTTTTTCTCGGAAGCATCTCATTTTGTGTAAGAGCGGGTTGTACAGCCAGAGTGTGTTGCATTTTTTTTCTATATGTAGTTGTGAAAGTCCATTGATTTTTGAGTCCATTGAGTGTGTCTGTCCCACACTTTGGTTGTCTGAAATGTGCCATTGATCAAGCTTGACCGCCATTCATGCCAATACTGCAGTCAGTGTCCTGTTCGTTCAGAGTACAGCAACGGAAACCCACATTGGTTTATCATGATGTACAGACATTAACTCAATATCAATGTTTGCATTATATATTTTTTTCTCATTAATATATATTTTTTCTCTTTATGTATTTTTTTTTAAATGTTATAGATCAGTTATAAATGTATAGTTTTGTATTTTTAATGTAAATGTCTAATGTATATAAATGGTTACAATGCTATTTCTAAAGGAACATATGGCATACAGAAATAAAAAAAACATGTATTCCATTTGAGAGATTTGCACTTCTTTCCTTTTTTCACACATCTTTCTTTCCTGATGATAGTTTTCAGACTTATAACCATGATGTATGTATTAGATACAGGAAAAAAAAGATCAGGCAAAGGGTTACGTGGCGCTATTCCGACATGTCGCTATTCCGACGTTAATGTCTATTGTCGGAGTACCGACACGTTTTCCACCGTCCGCCGCTATTCCTACATGCCGCTATTCCGACATCCCTAACCTTAACCCTAACCCTAACCCTAACCCCTAAAAAGTGTCGGAATAGCGGCATGTCGGAATAGCGCTATGTCGGAATAGCGATTGCCCCCCCAGGCAAAGTGCTAAGCTAAGCTGTAGCTTGTTTCCTAGTGTAGCACTAATTTACTTAGCCTTGACCTTGCGGATTAGCATTAGACTAGCGGCCCCACACAGTGTCAACTGGCATTAGCCCATGCATGCCTGTGACAAGTGGGTTACTTGAGTGGAAGTGTGAGCCTTAGCAGTCACACCATGAGTCAGAAGTGATCCTTGCAGTAGAGCATGTCTGGGAATATAAGCAGCAGGCAGCCTTGTCATGCTGGTCAAGTCATGCTAGTCCTGAGGTGAGTTCAGTTGTAGGCAACTGGACTTCGATACTGTTGGAGCTCAAATATGGGTCATCTTTCACAGGGAGGGGTTATGATTTAAGGGGCCCATGGAATGGCAGGTTCCAAAGGCTTTGGGTGTTGAGCAAAGAGCCTTTGTGGTTGGGGATCCGGGGGGTTCTCCCCTGAGAAATATTGAAAATACTTTAATACAATTTCACTTTCACTTTTTCACTTTTTTTCACTTTCACTTTCATATGAGAACATAAATATAGACCAATACCGTGGTGTCTTTTGTTTCGGCCCCCCCTTGGCTCTTGGGCCCCTGGTTCTGAGCCCGGTAGGCCCACGCAGTAATCCACCCTTGAACTTTCATCCGAATGCTTCTTCAGTTTTGGCCTGATAATGGGGAACCAATCATGCAGTGGCAAACTCTTAGCCTGATCATCCACTTTCAAATCTCTTAACCCTTAGCGCAGTGCCTATGTTATAACCTTACGGTCGCCAAAATTGTAATGGCTATGTCGTTATGTACAGCTCTCAATACTGTCATAGCAATGTTGTTGTGATGTAGTTGAGTATTTTCAGCAAAAAGTGAACAGGGTCGCCGGCGACCCCATCTGCAGTAAGAGGCTATAGAGCCGAGCATAACAATTAACGTTTCCCAAACGGCATGGTTGACCCGCCTCCCCAGGTTTGCTACTGGTTGACTAGTTTCCAACAAAGTGGGTGGAGTTCTCCGATTTTTCTGGAGATCAGAAACAATATTTACATTGCTCTTGGCCTGACTAGAAGCAGCAATGAAGGTGTAAAAATCAGAATAAGGGACTGTTCGTTATTTATTTTCGGGGTCGTCGGAAGATGACCACCTTTGATCGTCAAAATTTGCATGACCCTCCCCTAGCGTGCTTCAAAACTTTGATGACCCTCCCCGCGATGCCGTCAAAAAATGCAAGACCCTCCCCTAGGGAGAATTAAGAAATAGCTTTATTCTGCCCTATTTTTGACGTTGATTGACCAACGCTGCTTAGCGAAAGGGCCGTTTCTGAGGCTATGTTACATTGAAACATACAACAAACAAGGCTACTTTGAAATGCTTTTTGTAATAAATGGATTTTTGGATGACCCTCCCCTAGTGAGCTTAAAAAACTTTGATGACCCTCCCAACAGCAATGAAAAAAATGACACGACCCTCCCCTATTTTCTTCCGGTGACCCCAAAAATAAATAACGAACGGTCCCTAAGGTAAAAAAAACAAAACAAAAAAACAGTGGCATGTCTTTATAAGTTCATGCCACCTATTATATATTGCATGTATATTTTACCTGATTTGAATGAATTTAAATGAAGGTGCCAGACGTCACATGAAAAAGGTGCATTAGAGCTGGAGAAAGATGAACCACTGTCAAGTTCCAAAAGCAACAACTGACCATAGTTCCTTTGACACCCTTCCCAGGACAGTAACTTATGTCTACAGTGGGATAAGTGGGCAGATAAACAGGGAAGAAGGGGACTTAACTTAAATGAGGGTGGGTTGCTAGAGTTACTAATATGGGGGGTGGTGATGTCTCAGGTGGTAGAGGCACCTGTTCAGCAAGCAGAAGGTTGCAGGTTCGAGCCCCCATCTACCTGACCCCATCAATGTGTCCTTCAGCAAAATCCGTAGCCTCTTACTGTAAATGGGCCCATCGACGAGCCCAGTCACTCTTGGCTGAAATCACTCAACTACATCTTGACATTACATCACGACATTGCAGGGAGTGTTAGGCAACCGATTAAGACTTGATCATTACAATTTTGGTGACAGTTAGGTTATAACAGAGGTGTAACCCCAAATTGTTCCTGGTGGAAGGGTGGTACCCTGCGTGGCAGCCAGTTCCACTGTTGTGTGAATGTATGAATGAGTGAATGTGATGAATATAATGTAAAGCGCTTTGAGTGCTCAAAGGAGTGGAAAGGTGGAATATGAATGCAGTTCATTCACCATTTATTTTTTGCCAGGAAGTTTCACAGACACAGACAGGGCTAATTTGGCGAAGAAGACAAACATTTCCATGCCCCTGTCCTGTCGTGTCGTGCCGTGTCATGTCTCATTCCCCCAGTCTTGCCTTGGCTGCATGGATGGTTACGATTAATCAGGGGAGGTCTCTCTGTGCGTCTGCGTTTCAACAGGCTGTGAGGTCCGACTCTAAAGGCCTGGGGTGTGTGCTGAGGTCTAGTCAGGTCTGCTGTTCAAACGGGCCGTGTAATGCAGAAGCAGAAGCCTTAACTGCTTCATTAGCAGCAGCAGACTCAGAGGAACGCCACATTTGGTCACACCATGAAATCCAGACCAAGACGAAGGGCTGGATTAATGAATCACGTTCCTCAGGGCATAACATGGGTTACAACACTGTAGCCCATGTGTGCCTGTAGAATGTTAGACTGTAGAATGTTAGAATGTA
>NC_085867.1:32154719-32177219 GCF_034702125.1 Engraulis encrasicolus | reverse complement strand
GACGTGTGAACAAGTCAATGGCCTGCGAGACAGACAGCACACAGCACCACGCCATGCCTGGGCCACGCCTGGGCCGCGACTGGGCCGCACCTGGGTCAGGCCTGGGTCACGCCTGAAATAGCACCGACATCCACCCTGGACGGGACAGGACCAGACAGTATTGAAAATGTTCTCCATTGTCACCATCGCCACGCCGTCTGCCAACATGGCATCATACCAGAGCGCTATGATAACGCGCCGACTTGAAACATCTATCACGTTTGTGCATCGCGACTTTTCATGTTAGTAACTCGTGCTCCACAACGCCATGTGACAGGTTAGGTTTAGGCACAATTTTTCCACAATTTCACCATTTCCCTTGCTTGCTTTAGCCATTCTTGGCAAAAGTAAAGCAGCAGAAACGTTGCTTTACTGACAAGTAAGGGCTAGGCATGGTTTTGGTCAGGGCACAGCAGAGCATTTTGCTTATTTAGCAATAGAAATTTGCAGCAGGAACAGACATTTGCAGACGCAGCTAGATAACGAAGGACAAGCGTGCTTTCCCGCAGCATTGTGGTCCAGAGGACCACAACTTCACTTGCAAAGTTATTACAGTCAGCTCGTGTGTTTTTGCTCTGTTTTACTCATTTGTGTGTGTATGTGTAAGTAGGCCTACTGTTAAATGTAATTATTGGTGTCAGCTTGTGAACCATCACAGCAGTGAACTATCACAGCTGTTTAGAGCTATAAGCAAGGGCACTTGCTGCGCCACAGCCAGTTTAAAAACAGCCTCTCCACTCACTAGTGGCTCTTTGCCTGCTGTTCACCTAGGGACGGTGTCAAGAGGGCGGAGACCATTCACTCCGAATGGAGTCTGTACTCCTCCGTTGGCGCCCGTGCAGTACCACCCGGAAAACTGGTGAGTGGAGACCCAGCTGTGAAAATGACCCTGTTTCTAAAACTAACTGTGCACTATCAAAGTCCTCTATGCCTCTGTTTTATATGTCAACAACCCAGCGACTCTACGGATTGAAGTATTGAGTAACTTTGAGCCTCATAAATGGATGGAAAATAGAGATAACGATGGGTACTTGCCAACCGATTCACAGCAGAAGTCCAATTTTAGCATAGGCTAACTAGTGCTGGAATTCTGAATGCAGGGTATGTATGGAAGTGAGGTATGTGGAAAAAGTTAGCACTCAGCATCATGTTTTAACACTATTTAAACCATTTCACACAGGATTTACCCTTTAACTCCTCACTGTCCTGTGACACTGCTCTAAGGACTGCAAGAACGGAAGGACTATCCTCTGTCCTTATCCTACTAGACCTATTTGGAGCCTTTGACACAGTCAACCACAAGATACTCCTGAGGATACTCACAGCCATAGGAATCACTGGTGTTGTCCACTCATGGTTCAACTCCTCCCTTTCTGGATGCACCTTCAGTGTGTCATGGCAAGGAAAACTGTCTTCAACTCACAACCTCTCCACAGGCATACCCCAAGGATCAGTGCCTGGGCCCCTTCTGTTCGCAATGTACACCTCCTCCCTGGTACATGTCATTCAAACAGATGGGTTCTCCTATCACTGCTATGCTGATGACACCAGATGTACCTGTCGTTTCAGCCAGATGACTCCATGGTTTCAGCACACATCTGAGCCTGCCTCATGACCGACTTGTCAACATGGATGAAGGAACACCACCTACAGCTGAACCTGTCCAAGACAGAGCTCCTCGTGATCCCAGCTAAGGAGTCAATCTGTCACAACATCAACCTCAAGATGGGCTCTGTCACTGTGACAAAGAAGCTATTCGGCTTGTGTTGATAAAAATAAACTCCTGGACTATGTACAAAATTCCTAATGCATTGTTTTGTGAGTACAGACCATATTTGTACTACTGTAGAAGTTGGGTGTCATGGCATATGATTTTAGTGTGGTAAGTTTGGAGATACTGCCAAGTTCCACTAGCGCTTGTACTAAGCTATTCAGAATAACTCTGTAACTCGGCTAATGTTCGCCCAAGGTAAAAAACTCTTCGGGTGGACTACTGGATGGATGTCACGGTTCAAATGGCATTAGGGTGAATCTACTCCGAACCATCATTTTAACTCTGTGCTAATGTACTTGAGCAAAAAAAAAACTAGCCCTACTGTGCATATGCACTTGTTGTTCTGTATATTTCCTGTGCACTTTGCATCTGCTAGTGATGTTGACTATGATTATGTCCTCAATTATCTTTGGTCAAAAAGCCAAATGCCAAATGCAAAAAGCTCAATGCCAAATGCAATGTAATGTAATGAAATGTAATGCAAAGATACCAACACCTCAACGCAGAATCCACTGGCGTGAAATAAATACGCTTTTTGCATGATGCCAGTCTGCACACAGCACAGAGCACAGCACCATGCCACACCCGGGCCTTGACTGGGCCGCGCTTGGGCTGGTCATCCAAGGTCTATGTTCCATTCACCGCCTCCACACACATACACTCACGTACACACACACACACACACACACACACACACACACACACACACACACACACACACACACACACACACACACACACACACACACACACACACACACACACACACACACACACACACACACACACACACACACACACAAATAGGAAATAGCACCGACATCCACCCGACTGGTCCAACCAGACTGTTTAGTGCTGATCGTATTGAAATTTCTCCACTGTCTGAAATAGCTTGGATGCATAGTATTAAGCCTTTGGAAAACACAAGTCCTGTACTGAAGCTACAGTATATCCATGGTGGAATGGTTTAATGAGATGTCCAATATTGCCAATATTGTGCTATGGAATGATAGATAAGGAGGATGTCTATATGAAACTTTGATGGGCCTTATTTAGATATATAATACAGTAAGCCGTTAATTTTTTTGTTGTTGCCCCCTCTCCTTTGGTTTATGAGGATATTTTAACATTCAGTGATGTACAAATGTGTATAGTTTTTTTATATAGGCCTACTGTACAGTGTATAACTTGTACAGTGTCCATCACTATCTGCCTGTAGCCCTCCCTGTTCACTTGTTTGTCTTAAAAATCTCTTTGTCTTAAAAAGTAACTTCTCCTCTGTCACTATCGCCACGTGGTGGATCAAAAACTGGTCTGTCTCTTGTCTACGTCAGGCTGTCTGTCTGCCTGCAGTGGGAAGTGCAGTGCAAGCACACAGACACTGCGGGTTAAGAAAGTGAGCAAGATTGTTTTGTTTGTTTTTGTTGTTGGTTTGTGTTTGCAACTTGCAACTTGTCTGGAATGGCTGAGCCATGGTCTGTGTATGTGAGTGTTGTGTTTTTGTTTTTCAGTAGGCCATGTATGAATGTGAGTTCTGAGTGAGTGATTAGTACACGGCCTAATCGGCCTCAGAGGAGGTGGGGGGTGAGGTCAGGTCACTGTGTGTGTGTGTGTGTGTGTGTGTGTGTGTGTGTGTGTGTGTGTGTGTGTGTGTGTGTGTGTGTGTGTGTGTGTGTGTGTGTGTGTGTGTGTGTGTGTGTGTGTGTGTGTGTGTGTGTGTGTGTGTGTGTGTGTGTGTGCGTGTGCGTGTGTGTATGGGTGTGTGTATATGAATTCCATTGCCCTGTAGAACTAAAGGTCAGGCAAGTCCACCGGCTTTTGTCTCAGCTAATTTATGTATTACCAAGTAGCGGCGTGGGACCTGTGCACAGTTTCCCAGTCCGAGGACTCGATTTGAGTCTGGCGGGAAAAACAGGGAGTTCGCAATCCATTAAGCACCGTTAATGGAACATGTTACAACCTTCTTCGAAAATGCTCTCCGTGCAGCGAGGGAGAAAGCATCTCTTTGCTGCCCATCCATCCATCGCTGCTCTCCTTCAGTAATTGGCAGAGCGACAGAGAACTCTGCTAACCCGGTTTGCCTTTGAAACGTGATGACAGGGACATGCGGGCCGTATATCATCATACAGCACCCGGGCTGGTACTTGGCGGTGCTTTTGTTAGCGAAAACACATTTATATAAGACAATGGATGCCTATGGGAAAGTGTGACCACCCTCATCCCCACACACCCCACACCCCCACACAAACAGACTGAGACAAAAAAAAAGTCCACACAGTGCACCCCAAATGAGCACGCATTCCTTTTTACACCCCACTTTGATGGTCCGACAGAAAAGAAACGAATGACCTTCAGAAACATTAGAGGAATGAACATTTTGTTCCACTGCGTGGTAAACCACCCCCCATCCCCCACCCCCACCCCCTCCCTTTTTAAAATCCACATACTTTAGTGTTGCACATTATGCGTACATGCTTCATAAAGAAACATGGAACACAAAAGGGGGAGCACATTTAGTGGCACACATAAAGGTCAATTAATATTAGAAATATTGTTTTTGAAAACCATGCAAAACCCACATGTATTCAGCACGGAGTTGTGGCAGGTTGCCATTAAGTTCCTGGAAAGTGTTTTGATTCTTAGAGGGACAACATTTTTTGGGGGGGGGGGTATTTTACTGTCATGAAACAGGGGGTGATAACTCACTTTCAAGTATTATCCTGAGTTTATGGCATGTTGAATATTGTCCCATTTTTAAAACTAGCTGAAGTATTATGATGTTCAACCTAACTGATGTACTTCACGAGTTATTCACGAGTTATTCACAAGTTATATTACATTAATATATTATTATCATATATTCTATATAGTAATATTTTTAGGGATTTTTTGCCTTTATTTGTGATAGGACAGTGAGAGAGGGACAGGAAACGAGTAGGGAGAGAGAGATGGGGAAGGACTGGCAAATGACAGAATCGAGAGGACGGAATCGAACCCGCGTGACTGGCTTGGCAACCCGGTGCCATTAGGCCACGGCAGGGCCTTCACAAGTTATTCTGAAATTATTCTTAAGTTATTCACAAGTAATTAAGTTTGCCAAAACTCATTACACCTTTATATACATTATTGTTATTACTATATGTATGGTATAATTATGTTACCACTATATACCACTAAAACTATTTGTAAACCAGCATTGTGATATTATGGAAAATCTCAAAGCCAATTCTTTCATATAGGCCTACATTAAATAGAGTGGTGGTTTAGTTTTGATGGTGGTTAACACTCTCTGGTACCAGAACAGTGGTGAGAACAGTATGTCCCCGTCCAAACAAAAGGATAAAAAGACAGACAGAATAGAAAGAAGAAGAAGAAAAAAAACAGAACAAAATCTTAGCGAGAGTGGCTTCCCCCTCTCTATGCAGGTGTAATGGAATGGAAGGAGAATTGACTTTTTAAAGGCAGCTTAACATAATGCTCTCTGTCAGACCGACACTGGATATAAAAAAAAACACAGAGAGAGGGAGAGAGAGAGAGAGAGAGAGAGAGAGAGAGAGAGAGAGAGAGAGAGAGAGAGAGAGAGAGAGAGAGAGAGAGAGAGAGAGAGAGAACAGAACAGAACAGAACAGAACAGAACAGAACAGATTTAAAGTTTCTGTCTTGCAGACGGCTTTGTGAAGTTGCTCAGACACGGTTAAAGTTTAAAGATTAATCCGCAGTCTGTTCATCTGTCTGCATACTAATGTTGTGTCTGACAGACAGGCCCGTCGACAGCTCTGACTGGGCCCAGGACAAAGTCATCTGAAAGGGCCCCCAGCCCAATAGATACAATGTAATGAGGACCCAATTCTGGGCCCCCTCAATCCCTGGGCCCGGGACAACTGGCCCCTTGTCATCCCCCCGTTGGCGTCCCTGCTGACAGATACACTGGAGATGGCTGAGCAATCTCAAACGCTCAAACGCTCTCCTCTTCCCTGGCCCTTAAACTACAAAATTATTCTGCCAGACACAATATCTTACATTGGAAAGATGTTTTTTTTGTACTCCTCATTTCATTTCACAGACTGTGTGTGTGTGTGTGTGTGTGTGTGTGTGTGTGTGTGTGTGTGTGTGTGTGTGTGTGTGTGTGTGTGTGTGTGTGTGTGTGTGTGTGTGTGTGTGTGTGTGTGTGTGTGTGTGTGTGTCTGTGTCTGTGTGACTGTGACTGCGTGTCTGAGTCTGTCAGAGAAAGTTTTTGAGCCCCCTCACCCTTTAAAAAGATCGTAATAGTGTGGCGGTCTAGTAGTAACTTTTGGTCTGCTTTTACAACACACGTGTGTGTGTGTGTGTGTGTGTGTGTGTGTGTGTGTGTGTGTGTGTGTGTGTGTGTGTGTGTGTGTGTGTGAGGAGAGAGAGAAAGAGCGGGAGAGAGAGAGAGTGTGGGAGAGAGAGAAAAAGAGAAAGAGAGAAAGATTGACAGAGAGTGTGTGTGTGTGTGTGTGTGTGTGTGTGTGTGTGTGTGTGTGCGTGCGCGCACACGTGTGTGTGTGTGTGTGTGTGTGTGAGTGTGAGAGTGAGAGAGAGAGACAGAGAGAGAGAGAGAGAGAGTGTGTGTGTGTGTGTGCACGCGCGTGTGTGTGCGTGTGAGAGAGACAGAGAGAGAGTGTGTGTGTGTGACAGAGAGAGAGAGAGAGAGAGAGAGAGAGAAAGTCTGTGTGTGTGAGTGTGTGTGTCAGAGAGAGAGAGAGACAGAGAGAGAGAGAGAAAGTCTGTGTGTGTGTGTGTGTGTGTGTGTGTGTGTGTGTGTGTGTGTGTGTGTGTGTGTGTGTGTGTGTGTGTGTGTGTGTGTGTGTGTGTGTGTGTGTGTGTGTGTGTGTGTGTGTGCGTGTGTGTGTCAGAGAGAGCACCAGAGAGTCATTAACTATTAAAAGCAGTGATGCTGGTGCCACCCTGAGAGGTGTCTGCAGTCGCCTGCCTGGGCTTGGTCTCTATGGGTGGTCCAGGCCCTTACAGTCAATCACAGCGCTCAATAAATATCCTTTATATTATAATGATCCTTTATATCCTTCACGCCTGATGGATCTTTCATGGCCCTTTACAATGGAGGACTCTTTGTTATGCATTTATGTACGCACTGCTCTTTGTACTTGGTACTATAACGGATAGAAATACGAAGAAAGCAGTGTAGGTTAAATAAAAAATGTGCGCAATACGATAGCCATTATATACTGTACATGTGCAACGCCTTATGGTGATGTGCATTCATGATGGTTTTGGATGATGGATACGGATTGTTTATGGGGCTTTATCCAGCTAGTCGTATTCTAATTGTTGTATCAAATACTTGTACGTAAATAATAGATAAGTGTGCTAGACATATTTAGCGGGTGATGTGATGCGTGTGTCTGCCCATTAGAAATAGTAACATGAAATTGTGGAAATGGAAACAAGTCTGGCACCAAATGTTGCCGGTGACCAAAGTGCAACCTTGAAATCCAAAGTATAAAAAACACCAGAGAAACCTTAGAGTAGCTGAAGTTGCAGAAGAATGTGATACTAAAAGCACTAGAGATTTAGTTATAAATTACTGTAGGAGTAAATTGTTTGGCATAGCCCTTACAGATATTGCTTTTCTTGGTATGACGTTATCCCAGCCAGATCTCACACACACATCCGATTTCTTGTAGCTAGGTGCAGGGTCGAAACGTAAAGTTGATGTAAAGCATGCCGATGAGCTTTTTTTTCTTTCTTTTTTTTAAACAATTTCTGGGACTTTTTGGGCCACCATTGTCATGCAATAGAGCATTTCTGGGTATGAAATTATACCACAAATTAGGGAACTCGTCTGTTGTGTTTTAAATATACCATCCCCCGGCCCAAAGTGAACACAGGCCCTCTGGAGTAGACTAGAGTATTTACAGCATGCAACATAATACAGGTCAACCTAACTCAAGGGCCCTGCAAACCCTAGTCTGTGTGTGTGTGTGTGTGTGTGTGTGTGTGTGTACCGAATCGAATAAGCGGCAAAAGAAGTGAGAAAGAGAGAGAAAGACAGAGAAAGAGAGAGAGAGAGAGAGAGAGAGAGAGAGAGAGAGAGAGAGGGAAAGAGTTTGTGTGTGGGTGCGCTACAGCGCGTGAGAGAGGAAAAGTGTGTGTGTGACAAAGTGAGTGCCTCGGACAGAGTAGGAGCATGAGTCATGAGTCATTGGTTGTTAAGATGGCTGAGCGACACAACACAGTGGCCAAGGGGCTCCAGAGACAGGGCTGGGCCCAGTGTACTGAGTGTGTGTGTGTGTGTGAGTGTGTGTGTGTGTGTGTGTATGTGTGAGTTAAAGGTTTGACCTGGCTGTGTTTGTGTGCGTGTGTGTGTGTGTGTAGTAAGAGGTTGGCCCGAATGTGTGTGTGTGTGTGTGTGTGTGTAGTAAGAAGCTGGTCCGAAATGTGTGTGTGTGTGTGTATATAAAGGGTTGGCGTGAAAGCTAAACATACATCAAGGCGCAGGAGAGTGCAGTGGGCCTTAGAGACTGTATAAATAAAACAATTAATTTGCCAAAAAACAAATATATAAAGAATAAGAATAGAGGAGCTCTCCAAATGTGAAATGAGGCCGACATTACGTAATGCTTCATGAAAATGATATTTCAACAGTATGCTAAACAGCATGTCTTTCAAAGAGGCAAATGTTATACTTTTGAAGAGCATCATCAATCAATCAAAACATTATTCTTTCGTTTTGTATATCAGCCAGCTCTGATATAATATGAACAACTAAAGACAGAGCACAAAGCATGGGCCTAGTAGTTAAGGGGATGAGCTTTAGATCAATCAGGGGGTTGTAGGTTCAAAGTGTATTGACGAGACACACACCGAATGCTGGTCAGAGTCTTTAATGTGTAACCGATTGAACTACCTGCTAAAGTGATGACTCCTGCAAAGCACACTGCTTTTATACCCAGGGGTCATACTGCCATCTTGTGGTAACATTGATAACTTCACATATCAATACATCTCCCCTTTTTTCAAGTACAGATGATATCCAAACCATAAACTTAAACCTGTTGACACCATTTCAAAATTAAATCCACTGCTTGACTTCATATCTCTCTGTCAACCATTTTTTGTTTCTCAAATTCCATTAAACAAAATAAAACACATTTTCTGTTTACATTACCTCTGTGTGTCAACCTTGTACATTGAATTATAACTTCAACCATTTCACTGTTTACAACTCAACATACATTTTAACAGTTTGGAACCCTTTTTTGTTTTCAACCTTTATACAGTCACCTCAGAGCATTTTATTACATTTCCTCAATCAACCTCTTTGGTCTCACAATTTCTCTTTGTGAGCTTCTACCTTGTGTCACCTCAATTTGTTCGTTTTGTTCTGTCTCTGAGTTCTGATTGTCTGCCATTTCTGTTTGTTCTGTCTGGCTTGGAATCGGCATGTCATTTGTGTCACTGTCCGTGATTCTCATTTTTGTCTGAGGTACTTTCAGCAAGTGACGTCGATTTCGCCTCACTGTTTTCCCATGCTCTGTGATGACTTGGTACGATCTGGGAGTTGTTTCTTTGACCACTTTCGCCAGCGGTCCCCATTCTCCATCACCTCTCACTCGCACTATGTCCTCACGTGCAAGTGGTCTCAGAGGCCGGGCTGTTCTGTTGTACAGTTCAGTTTGCCTCTGCTCATCACGCCTCACATCTCTCTTTTCCATCTGAAGAGTTGTTGATGGAAGTCGTGTTCTGAGTTTCCGGTTCATGAGCATTTCTGCTGGTGAAAGTCCATTCTCCAGTGGTGATGCTCTGTAATTCAGAATCGCCAGATGCGGATCCTCTGCATTGTCTGCAGCTTTTTTCAAGATTCGCTTCACAATTTGTACTCCTTTCTCTGCTAACCCATTGGACTGTGGGTACAGAGGGCTTGAGGTCACATGTTTGAACCCGTATGTGTTTGCAAAGTCTCTGAAACACTGACTCGTATATTGTGGCCCGTTATCGCTGACCACGGTCATTGGTATGCCATGACGTGCGAACATAGTCTTTGTATGAGCAACCACCCTTTCTGCTGTTGTGTCACTCAACCCTACAAACTCAGGGTAGTTCGAATAATAGTCCATGACCACCAAATAGTCCTTGCCCTTTAGCTGGAATAAATCCATGCCCACTTTGCTCCACGGCTCTGTAGGCTTCTCATGGGGCCTCATAGGCTCCTTGGCCTGTTGGTATCTGTGGCGCTGGCATGTCTCACAGCGCTGCACGTATGCCTCAATGTCCTTGTGCATCTTAGGCCAATACATCACACCACGTGCACGCCTTTTGCACTTCTCAATACCCAAATGACCCTCATGCACTAATTTGACCATTTCTGCTCTCATGGAGGTAGGTATGACAATCTTTGTACCCTTTAACAGAACTCCATCTAACACAGACAGTTCACCTTTAAAGTGTTGGTACGGTTTGTCAAGCTTAACCTTTCCAGGTCGGTGTATGTTTTTCATTACTCTTTTCAGTTTCACATCCTTTTGTGTTTCTTTCACAATCTCAGCCCATTTTGCATCTGACACTGGCATGTGTACCCTTATTGCATCAATGTGAATTTGCACCACTTCTTCTGTTGTGCTATTGGTGTTGTGCAAGCTAGCCCTACTCAGCGCATCGGCTACAACTAGGTGCTTGCCTGGTGTAAACTCAAATGTCAGGTCATATTTCTGTAGTCTTAACATTAGACGTTGGATGCGCGGTGGCGCGTCACCCAGTGGCTTCTGTGAGATTGCTATCAGTGGTTTGTGATCGGTTTCTAGTATGACTGATCGTCCGTACACGTATTCATGAAACTTTTCACATCCGAACACTGCGCCTAGAGTCTCCTTCTCTATTTGCGCGTAATTTCTTTCTGCACTTGTCATTGTGCGCGACGCGTATGCGACTGGATACCACTCTGTATCATGCTTTTGCAAAAGCACCGCTCCTAGGCCTGCTTTCGACGCATCGGTGGACACTTTCAACGGTTTGTCCTGATCATAGAATTTTAGCACTGGCTCCTGTGTTAGACTGCTTCTGAGCCATGCCCATTCTTTGGCATGTTCTGCCATCCACTGCCACATTGTATTGTTCTCTAACAAGCTTCTTAGAGCTCTTGTGTTAGCTGACAAATTTGGGATAAATTTACCCAAGTAATTCACTAGCCCTAAGGCTCTCTGTAGGTCATTTTTGTCCTGCGGTACTGGCAGCTCGGCTATAGCCCGTACCTTTTCCGGATCTGGTTGCACTCCTGCACCAGATAACTTCTCTCCAAGGTAAGTAATCTCCTGCACCCCAAATTGGCACTTACTTTTATTCAGTTTCAAGCCTGATTTTTGCGCACGTTTGAGAACTCTGGCTAGTCTCTCATCATGCTCCGTTTTGGTTTTTCCCCAGACTACCACGTCATCGATAAAGACTCCCACCCCTTCTATTCCATCGAATAGCTGCTGCACGGTTCTATGAAAAACCTCAGGGGCTGAGCTAATCCCAAACGGCAAGCGCAGAAAGCAATGCCTTCCGAATGGCGTATTGAATGTGCACAATTTAGAGCTTTCCTCATCAAGCACTATTTGGTAAAACCCAGATGAGGCATCTAGTTTTGTGAAATAGCTTGCTCCACTCATTGTGCTGGTTATGTCTGATTTAGTCGGTAGCCTGTAATGCTCACGCTGTATTGCCTTGTTTAGATCTTTCGGATCTATGCACAATCGCAGGTCTCCATTTGGCTTCTCTACGATAACCAAAGAGTTTACCCATTCAGTGGGCTCTTCAATTTTTCGCACGACTCCTTCGGCTATTAGCGAGTCTATTTTTTCTCTCAGTCTCTGTCTAAGAGCTACTGGCACTTTTCTTGCTGGGTGTATGACTGGCTCTGCATTCTCTTTAAGCCTAATTTTATGTATGCCTGGTAGGCGGCCTATGCCCTTGAACACCTCTCTGTATTCCTTCACCCAATCAGTGTGTGTGGCCCTATGTGTAGTAGCCTCTGTGTTCTCTGGTGTTTTCACCTTGTCTGTGTCAATGACACTCACTCTCTTAATCAGACCTAGCTGATCACATGTTTTCAAACCCAAGATTGCTTGCCTATTGCCATCCACAAGCACAAACAAAGCATTCACTTTTTGACCTTTGCTAGACAGTGTAACTCTGCACACTCCCTTAGTGGGTATTGGTGTATCATCATATGTTCTCAGATTAATCTTTTTGTCTCTTACTTTTGGTTTGTTTTTCAGTCTTTTGAAGTCTTTCATTGGCAGGATGTTTACCTGCGCACCTGTGTCGAGCTTCAGTGGGACCTCCGTGCCATTCACATCCAGGCACGCAATCCACTCATTGCTCGAAGCGCTCATCTCACCCTCGATTGCATCCACGAAGAACGACTCCTCCTCGCTGTCGCTCTTTCTCTGCACGGCTTGCACCTTCCTTGAGAAGCAGGTCCTCGCGTAGTGGTTCTTTCCTCCACACTTGCGGCATTCCTTCCCGAAGGCTGGACACTGTTTCGGCGCGTGCTGCATCCCACACCTCTCGCAGTTCCCGATCTCGCGCTGCTCCCTCTGCTGCTGCTGCCTTTGTTGCTGCTGCTGCTGCCCGGGGTTTGCATCCCTTTTCCTTGCATGCAACGTTGCTTTCGGTTTCGCGCGCTGCACTGCATCGACTTCAACAGTCTCACTGTCTTTGCTATTGAAAGTCTTTAGCTGAGCCTTTGTACACTCAGACGCTTGGCAAATCTCGACTGCCTTATCCAATGTTAACTTAGACTCTTTCAACAATTGCATCCGCACTTTGTTGTCTTGGACCCCAATCACAATTTGGTCCCTTATCATTGAATCACGCAATCCCTCGAAGTTGCATGACTGACTTTTCAGGCGTAAGTCTGTGACATACTGTTCAATCGATTCTGACTCTTTCTGAAGTCTGTTCCTGAACACATACCTCTCGTACGTTTCATTCTTTTTCGGTGTGCAATAATCCTCGAATTTCTTCATTACAACATCGTACTTGCCCTCCTCATGTTCCGTGAAGGTAAACGTGTTGTAGACATCCAATGCGGCTCGCCCTGCTACAGTTAGCAGTAGCGCTATCTTCCTTTCCTCGTTCTGAAGACCGATAGCTAGCGAATAAAGTTCAAAACTTTGCTTAAACCGCTTCCAGTTCTCGTTGACATTACCCGTCAACTTCAACTCCTCAGGTTGTCGAATAAAGTTCATTTTGTCGTCGTCGGTTCGAAGCCTTTATCCTGGTACCATGTATTGACGAGACACACACCGAATGCTGGTCAGAGTCTTTAATGTGTAACCGATTGAACTACCTGCTAAAGTGATGACTCCTGCAAAGCACACTGCTTTTATACCCAGGGTCATACTGCCATCTTGTGGTAACATTGATAACTTCACATATCAATACACAAACCCCATCCTTTCACTCCCTATCTCACCCCATGGTAAATGTGCCCTCTACAAAGGCACCCAACCCCACACTGCTCCAGGGACTGCAACCAGAGAGAGAGAGAGTAGAGAGAGAGAGGTTCCATTGGCCCATTGTTTCCGGGTTCTATTATTGCAAGGGGGAGGGGGGGGGGGATCCCCCTTTAGGCAGACCTAAGGACTGTTCTATTCAATGCTAGGAGTATTATGACACGCCCCTTTAGGCAGACCGGAACCTGGTCATGTTAGCTGCCCATAGCAAACTATTACATTGGCATATCTCTATATACTTAAAGAATCTCTGCCTGTACTTTGCATTATGTACAACGGACATACTATCTAGAAGAGATCCGATCATTGAAAAAAGGAACAAAGTGCAAACTTCTTTGTGCTTGTCCAGCCTTTATTGTCCATGTTGCCGAGTGGAACCTAAGCATAAATTACACACAAGAATATATACAGTTTGAACGTGTGAACTTCATCGCCAACATTTGACAAACCACAAACAACATAGATTGTTCTTCCAGTACAAGGACAGGCACGCACGCCCTTTCTGCAGAGTTGATAAGACTGATCTGTAACAAACGTACAAACTTATTTCATTTATTCATTTTTATTATTTCATATTATTTATTTTGAAATTACAAAAAGGCAGCAGAATTGGCTAGGAGGGTATAAAACATTTTTTTTTTGATTGAATATAAATGCAAGTATAGTGAAGACTGTATTGTAGTCATCATATCAAGTCCTGGGTCTAGTGTTGCCTGTGTGTGTGTGTGTGTGTGTGTGTGTGTGTTGGCCTGTTAGATTTGTGGCACGTTTATATAGCTTTGGCCACTGCGCTGTGGAAGGGTGCTACTGTGGGCAAAGGGAGTGATAAGGATTGATGAAGAGAGAGAGAGAGAGAGAGAGAGAGAGAGAGAGAGAGAGAGAGAGAGAGAGAGAGAGATGAAGAGAGATAGAGCAAGCAAGCAAGAGTGGCGACAGGCACAAACGACTTTCAGGGCGAATGGGAAGTGAAAGGAGCGTCATCTGCTTCTATTTGTTTACATTCAAAGGTGATGGCGATGCCCAAATATGATAGAGTACATGCCTATACCCTACGGTGAAAAATACTGTTATATCAACGACGACCGCATCCCATCTTGTCTAACTACAATGAGATGCACGACTTTGTGGTTTTAATTGGTGATTGTGCAAACCAAGAAAACAAAAAGCAAAACTAAAAATAAAACAGAGATTAATCATCACAGTAAGGACAATCTGATTGCTTCAAGCAAGCCAAACTACATGAAAAGCAAACAGACTGTTTGCTTTGGCGCAGTATTAGAGGGAACGCAAGGCAAACCGCTGTTTAGTTTGAATGGCAAGGTGATATGTCAAGATATGAAGTCCACAACCATCTCTCAGGAAATCAGAGGGAAAGGAACTGGAGCTCACATTAAAAAACACTTTGGAATTCATTCAAAGAAAAAAAAAAACCACTGTTAAGTGATATAAAATGAATGTGATTCTGTTGCATCAACGCTTAACAGAACACGAGCCGGGGGTTTGCTCCGAGTCCCGTTACCGTTCGGTGAGACCGAAATGCAGATCAAACGTAGGGGTGAATTCAGGTAAATTGGGCCAGTTTTTTTCATTGACTAATATGCAAAAAAGTGGCCCAATTTACCTGAATTCACACAATTTCTTTTTCTGCATGTCAGGCTCAATGTGATCAGCAGCCTCTGATGGAGCGGCGATAACTCGTGAAGTTTTAAAACAGTTACTAGTCAGTCAGGTTAGAAGGCGGCAGGGGCACATCTAGACACTTAAGATCTGTACAAACGTTAAGGCTTTTTAAAAAGTAGAAACCCAGCTATTCACCCCTTTACTGTGCCATTAGGACATACTTACAATGACGATGGGGAGGGGGGAGAGGGGGAAAAAAAACAACACAACATGACATGATTTCCAGTTGTTCTGCATACTATGATATAACTAACTCAGTAGCAATGTGCAACTGCGTACAACCAATATTTCCATGATAAGAAACAGCAATAATAAATCATCAAGTGTCATCAAATAACAAGTGACGGTAGTTAGTTAGGCAACACAAATTCAAGGACAAGGAGACACAGAGAGACAGACAGAGAGAGAGAGCAATTACATACTGTATTGTTCAAGAATGTGATACTATCCTTTTGTGGATATGTTCTCCATGTAAGCTTGGCTAATCAATGGTACTGAATGGATACAAAGTCTTATGTTTTCTTCCCCTGACAGACAGTTTATGTGTTTTGAAATCTCCACATCCCCATTCCACACTTAATATGCTGACCTAGAAAAGAAACAGACAGGGCTTCCCTGTTTGGCTTTCCTGGATTCACTTGAGAGTACAGTAGGATCTGTAGTAGTAGTGAACTGTACTTGTGAGCATTGACTTCTGTAACTTGTAGGATTTCTTCGTTGTTTACCATTACGGTGGTCTGTTTTGATTGGGGTAGATGGGGGGTGGGATGAGGGGGGGTGGACCAATCAGCAGAGGAGACGATGTGATGTCATCCTATTCTGTCCAGGTCCTCTTTCTTCTCCTCCAATGGGGTTTGAGGGTGAGGGTGAGGGTGAGGGAGTGCAGTGGAGTGGAGTGGTGTGATGTCGCACTCCTGGTCCTTGTCCTCCATTGGGTGAGGGAGTGGAGTGGTGTGTTTTGGTGTGATGTCACATCCTGTGGTGTGATGTCATATCCTGGCGGGCTCCTGGTCCTTGTCCTCCAGCAGGTGGATGAGCTGCTGAAAGCTGTCCTTCACGCCCTCCATGTTGTCCACCGAGCTAGCCTCCAGGACCCAACTCTTACCCCGCGCCAAGGGCTCCAGCTCAAAGTACTTCTTTATCTGGAGAGAGAGAGAGAGAGAGAGAGAGAGAGAGAGAGAGAGAGAGAGAGAGAGAGAGAGAGAGAGAGAGAGAGAGAGAGAGAGAGAGAGAGAGAGAGAGAGAGAGAGAGAGATTTTAGATTTTTAGGAATACTTTATTATAAAACAATGAGTTAACTTACAGGAGGTTTAAACGTATTCCAAAATAAATAGTATAAAAAAAAATCAAGGTTATTCATGATGAACATTGTGAAAACACCAAATCATTGTTTACAATAGAGCAAATGGCATCACCATAGCACCAAACACTTTCGAGAGAGAGAGAGAGAGAGAGAGAGAGAGAGAGCGTGAGGGAGAGAGAGCAAGAGAGAGAGAGAGTAAGAAAGTAGGAGTTTGACAAAGAGAGACAGAAAGAGAAAGCGAGAGAAAGAGAGAGAGAGAAATAGAGAAAAAAGAAAGAGAAAGAGAGTGAGAGACAGAGGGGGGAGAGGAGATTAATAACAGTACACTGGGTGTGAACCAACAAACATGCTGAGTTGAAAATGAATGAAAACACGATCGAACGCCCAGCACAGCTCAGCCCAGGCCAGGGTCACCCAAGCGGTGGGAGAGAGTGGGTGTGTGACAGGGTCAGAGAGCGAGTGTGTGCGTGCGCGCTTGTGTGTACTGTATGCATGGGTGTTTATGCGTGTGTGTGTGTGTGTGCGCGCGTGAGAGAGTGAGTGAATGACAGAGTGTGCCTGTGTGCGTGTGTGATTTTGTGATCGGCCACTGCCCCTGACTGCTCTCTGATGCAAGCTGTGACGCTGGCTGTCTGCTATGAGAACAAGTGTGACAAGGCATCCCCCTCCTCCCCTACCCATCCTCCCCTCCTCCCATCCTCCCCTACCCATCCTCCCCTCCTCCCCTACCCATCCTCCCATCCTCCCATCCTCCCCTCCTCACTTCCTCCCCTCCTCCCATCCTCCCTTCCTCCCCTACCCATCCTCCCCTCCTCCCTTCCTCCCCTACCCATCCTCCCATCCTCCCATCCTCCCTTCCTCCCTTCCTCCCCTACCCATCCTCCCCTCCTCCTCTACCAATCCTCCCCTACCCATCCTCCCCACATTCCCCTCCTCCCCTACCCATCACATCACACAGAGACAGGAGGGAGGCAGAGCCGGGGCCACAGCCTTTGGCAGGGCGGCAGAAAACTCATGCACACTGCATGCATACATGCACGCAGGAGAGAGAGAGAGAGAGAGAGAGAGAGAGAGAGAGAGAGAGAGAGAGAGAGAGAGAGAGAGAGAGAGAGACAGACAGACAGACAGACAGACAGACAAAGACAGAGTTGTAGTGTGTGTGTATGTTTAAGAGAGGGAGAGAGAAGGAGAGAGAGAGAGAGAGAGAGAGAGAGAGAGAGAGAGAGAGAGACAGAGACAGAGACAGAGACAGAGACAGAGACAGACAGACATGCAGAGAAAGGTACATGGTATGTGTGTGGCGGAGGGGAAAAGGCAGAGAGAGCAAGAGAGTGATAACTAGACAGAGAGAGAAAGGCATCGACAGAGAGAGAAAGAGAGAGAGAGACACGTGAGACAAGTGAGAGATGACGACTGAGAGTTAAAAGAATGTAACTAACAACCCAAGGAGAGATTTAGTGAAGGCTGGGAACAGGTTTGTGTGCCTGTGTGTGTGTCTGGGTGGAGGAAGGGCACGGGTGGATGTGGTAATCCGCATTACCCAAGACCTGCATCTGGCTTTGGGTGGACGTAAACTTGGATGGAGAAGGTAAACAAGTGTTGCAAAGTGTGGAGTGCAAGGACGGACACCCAGACACACACACACGCACACAGACATTACACACACACATGTACACACACAGAACACACACGCACACACACACCACACATTGTGTTGGCTAGGGCAAGTTGGAGATTCCTCTTGTGGTTTTCTCTGTTTGTTTTTGTTTTTCTACAAATATTGTACTGTACATTACACACATGCGCGCACGCATGCACACGCACGCACGCACACACACACTCAACAGGAGCCAAAGGTGATGGCAAAACATGAGGAGGAGCGAAGAGGGCCAGGGAGAAACTGAATGGACAGAGCAAAGAACGGACTGACGTTCGGAGTGAGGAATTGAGGAATTCTGGGAACGCCGTGGCTTTCCAACACCAGGGACTGGCGGTTGGGAACGGACGCAGGTATCCTTCAAAACTCCAGATGTCGGAGTACTCCCGGGACCTTCGAGGTGGTCGCGCAGTGGCTTTCACGTGTGTGTGTGTGTGTGTGTGTGTGTGTGTGTGTGTGTGTGTGTGTGTGTGTGTGTGTGTGTGTGTGTGTGTGTGTGTGTGTGTGTGTGTGTGTGTGTGTGTGGTGGTGGTGGTGGTGGGTAGCGGTGAGGGAGCAGGACTGTGAAAACTGGTAACTGCGAAAGGGAGGGTGTGGGGGTGGAGGTTGGGGTGAGTAAGCAGTTTGTGCTGAACTACTGCCAAAAAATGTACATTTTTCAAAACCAACCCCGCACATGTCTGTCTCTCACATACAGTCTCTCTCTCTCTCTCTCTCTCTCTCTCTCTCTCTCTCTCTCTCTCTCTCTCTCTCTCTCTCTCTCTCTCTCTCTCTCTCTCTCTCTCTCTCTCTCTCTCTCTCTCTCTCTCTCTCTCAGCTCTGAGTGGTTGGGCCATAGAGAATTGTGCAAGTTACAGTTTCGTACAATATTCAGAAACCATCATAGCTATGATACGAAGAGGAAAATGAAGAAATATCTAACAACAAACCATCCAACTAACCCAACAAACCAATTGAATAAATAAATAAATATAAAAGCCACAACTTGGCGAAAGGGAGGTTAAAAAAAGCTTCATGGCTCTGTTGGTTTCCAGAATGTGTGTAAAGAGCACCACGGTGCTGCATAACTCTCTGCACTATCTGATGCATTTAAATGACCAAAGGACAAAAGCATTCAAACACAAGCCTACCGATTTGTTTCACTGGCTGAGTTTTAAAACAAAGAAAAATGTAGATGCAACAATATAGAAAATATATATATTTTTAAAAACATACTATAAAACTATAAATAATATAGATGCCATTATCATTCTGTTTTGTTTTTTCTTCCGCCACCTTCCTTTCCCCCCTTCCCCTTATCGCATGTGGGTTGCTACATAACTAAAGTGAGGGAGAGCAATTGTAATAGAGTGCTATGCAATGCTATGCTATGCTCAACCTGGTCGTAATTTGAAGCAGACCCCAGATAATGGCAGCTCTAAATGTTGATCCTCGGTGGCCAAAACATACAAATTGAGCTATTGGCTCAAGAGTGTGAAGACCAAAAAAAGAAGAAGGAAAAAGAATAGTGAAAAAGTGAAAAGCTATACACCCCTGCCTCAATCTGCAGATTGGCCGGTGTTTTTAATCTATGGAGACCCCCTCCTGTTAAAAAAACCCCAAAAGAGCAGGTCTCAAACACTGCATTACTGTCAAATCTGTGCATTGGGAGTGATATATGTGCTGACAGACATCAAGGATGAGTCCAGAACAAGAGGTGGATGGGGAGGAGAGAGAGGGAGGAGAGAGGGAAGTAGGGAGAGTGAGAGAGTGAGAAGTGAGAAGAGACCTGAGAGAGATGGAGAGGTAGAGAGTGAGAAAAGTGGAGGAGAGGGAGAAAAAAAAAGAATAAACAAAACATTCTTTGAGCCAACACTCTATCCGTAACATTGCCAAGAATGTTGATTAAGATTTCCCTGTCTGGGAATTCATCCCTACAAAATTACAGAATAGCCCTCCGCTTCCAAGAGGCTTGGAACGCTCCACAGTGTTTGTCCATTGTTCTTTCTGGTGGTGGAGCACGTTCAAGATTGCTGATAAAACACCACGAGAAGAAGAGGAAGAAGGGGCCAGAAGGAGACAGGTTGAAAGAGGAAGTTTGAGACGATATAATGTAGCCAGGATCACGGGCATCCTTATCGAGTGTTCAAGATTGCCGATAAAACACCCTGACAAGAAGAAGAAGAAGAAGGGCCAGAATGAGACAACCTGATAGTGGCAGTATGCAACGACGCGATACAGCCCGGCATTATGTGGCCAAGAGAGGGATTGCGGTGGTGGGGTATGGGGGGGTAAATGGAGACACTGCTGACACAGCAGCTCTACCGTGCCAATCTGTTCGGGCTACTGGCCCTTAGCTTTAGTGATTAAAAGGGGGAGACACTGACTGGGGGGGGCGTGCCAGGGCTGCAAGGTGCAGGATTGGTGGAAAGAACAGGAGCAAGATGCTGAGTGATGCACCATGGGTAGAAAGGAAGTGGATGAGGTCACTTATTTATTGTGGCATGGAAGTTAATCTGTAAAGCGAGGCTCAAAGTCATCGATAATTGAGGTTGATAATTGAGGTATTTGTATATGTATGTTGAAAACATAAACACAATTCAACGTTCATTCTCTCATTTGCAATCTGTGTTGAATGGGAGAAAGCCCCCAAAAAGCCAAAAGGTTGACAGCGGGGAGACTTTTATTGTCACTGACACTGACAATGGCACTTGAGGCAAGAGGCCAGAGTCCACAGGAAAGGACAGAAGGACAATGATGGACCTGCACCCGTGCTGTGAAGAGGTAGTGGAAGATGGCAACTGAGGAATTCAGGGTAGATGTGATGAAATGAAAACTGGGGCATTGCTGGTGCATAGGAAAAGGGGCACGGAGGTGATGAGTTGCAGTACGTACTGTAGTGGGATAGTTTGATAAATCTGCATGGACACTTTCCTCAATGACCTCTAGGATGGTGACACTAGCAGTGAGATGAAAGAGTAACACGGCCCCATCATGGGTAATTCCGTGTCCAGACCAAGAGCGAACGGAGCTGCCTGGTAGCGTGGGTAGCAGAAGAAGTTTCGCCTTGAATTCGCTGTATTCGCTCCAGACGCAGCATTGACATGTTTGATTTAGCTAATCACATAACGGCTTGACAGCCTGGGACATTCAGAGATATGAACGTTCCAATTGGTTTTCGCCAAATCGCGCCATAGCTCATTACCATAAGATAAGATGACTTTTAATCGTTAAAATTCGCTTTGGTCGCTCAGTTCGCTCTGCTCCTGGCGAATTCGCTTTGGTAGCGCTGGTCGCGTGCCCTCCATGGAGAAATCGTGACTTCCATCGCTTCGTTCGCTCCGTTCGCTCTTGGTCTGGACACGGCATAAGCAGTAAGGGCGTCAAACTTTAGGTTCGACTCTTGATCCACCAGGTTGTTGGGGGAGTAATTACTGTAACAAGCCGTCTGGCTCTGCCGCCTGCTCACTCTAAACGTTCCCAGTCAAGACTGTTCTCTCCATTATTGTTCCTCAGTGGTGGAACGGTATCCCAGAAGCAGCAAGACTAGGCACCTCTCTTTTGGCCTTCAAGAAACAAGTAAAGACGCTTCTCTTTTGTTAATATCAACTACACTAATGCTTGAGCTGCCCTCGTCCCAGGCCGGACTCTTTGACATGATGTGTAAGTGTGTGTGTACTCTACTTCACATAAAAAAACTAACCCTACTTTGCATCTGCATTGTTGTTCTGTATATTTCCTCTGCACTGTGTATCTGCTAATGATTAACGGTATGTCCTTGATTGTAAGTCGCTTTGGTCAAAAAGGTGGGCTTTCTTTCACTGTCATGTTTGGGGTCTGGTTGGGTCAGGTGCGAGTGGCCTCTGGGAGATGAGTTTCAGTGGTAACAGGCTGAGCGCCGATCAGACGCCATTCCCCCCACTGCCACTCTCATTAAGCCTCGTTAAGTAGGCAGCAAACCCAAGCATGGGATTATCTTCACGTGTGCGCTCGCCAACCTGGTGACCACAGAAAAACCTTGTACTGTATGTATGTGGGCAGGTGTGGTAAGGTGAGGTAAGGTGGGGTGAGGTGGGGTGAGGTTAGGTAAGGGAGCTGGGCTTGAGAACAGAGGTCCATGGGTTTGAAGAATACCGTAGGAGGAATGAGAGAGGAGTAGAAGTACAGTAAAGCAGGCATGATAGGCAGGGGTGTAGTGGGAGGTGAGATTTAAAAAAGAAAAATTCTGTCCGTGTTTGAATAAGTTGCCTGATCAATTGATGACCTCACAAATCGCTTACCCCGACTACACTACTGATGGTAAGGTAAGGAAGTTTGATCTTGGTGAGGTCTTGGGAGTCAAAGGGTTGCATGTGTGAGTCCCGTCTCATTAAGGAAAACGAAGGAGAAGTAGTAGCAGTATAAGAGGTGTGCTTTAGTGAGGTTAGGTAAGGGAGTCGTTCTTGGGATCAGAGGCTCATGGGTTCTTCTTCAAATCTCGAGTAGGAGTGGGAAAGGATCTGCACTCTTCTTGCAAAAGACTTAATTTATTTGGAGCAACGTTTTGATCATAGATCTTCTTTAGGCATCTTCAAATCTTGAACCATTT
>NC_085867.1:32137219-32147219 GCF_034702125.1 Engraulis encrasicolus | reverse complement strand
ACACACACACACACACACACACACACACACACACACACACACACACACACACACACTAAGAAAACAGTTCCTGCCAGTGAACTTGACAATGGGTGTGTGGTGGTGGTGAGTGGGATGAAAGGAGGTGCATTAGTGGCTTGCCCTGAAGATTTAACCGCACAGCTGACACCCTCTAACTGCCTTGACACCGGCACGCAGCCCCTCCACCTCCACCTCCTGTCCCCTCCCGCTCCTCACCTGCAAACAATTTGAAGAGGAAACTGTGTTTTCTTTCCACTGGCCGCAACAAAAACACAACACACAACACACAAAAGCATGCACACGCGCACGCACAGGCACACACGCACATGCGCACGCGCACGCACTGTATCTCAGGGCTGGGTATGGAGCTGGTTGAGCCACTGGCTGGCTGAACACCTGAAGATCAGACCGTCCAGGAGGCATCGCAGCACAGCACAGCCTGCCTGACCATGACACCCTCTCACCCTCTCACCCTCGTCACGTCGAGACAGGTCCGCGTTCAGACAGAAGATTTATGGATGTTGGAGGTGTGTGAGGTGGGGGTTATCTGAGAAATAAGTGGGTACGGGGATAGGATAAGGGGCGTGCGGTAACTGGAGAAGGGGGTGCAAGAGGATACTTGGAGTATGGGGTTGCGGGGGTCTTTGTCTGCCCCCCCAGTCATGCTTGAATTCGACACAGGCACTGCCGGTAGGAACAAAGTCGTAGAAGAACGGACAAAATTGGAGGGGAAGAAATGAGAGGAGAGAGGAGAAGACAAGAGAAGAGAAGAGAAGAGAAGAGAAGAGAAGAGAAGAGAAGAGAAGAGAAGAGAAGAGAAGAGAAGAGAACGTGGGAGGAGAGGCAAGGGGAGAAGAGGGGAGGAGAGGAGGAGAAGAGGGGAGGAGAGGAGAAGAGATGGGAGGAGAGGAGAAGGGAGGAGAGGAAAGGGGAGAAGAGAGGAGAGGAAGAAATGAAAGTAGTGGAAGAAGTGAAAGGAGAGGAGAACAGGCAGGGTAGAGGAGAGAAGAATAGGAGAGAGGAGGAGAGAGAGGTAAAAAAGACATGGAAGAGGGAGAGTAGCCGGGTAAGAGAAGAGGCAGAATGGAAAGTGGAAAGAAGAGAGTGGAGCACAGTGGAGTAGGGGAGGAGAGCAGAGGAGAAGAGAAGATGAGAAGAGAAGCGAGGAAAAGATAGAGAATAGATAAGAGGAAATGTAGAGCAATAATTAAAGTAAGAAGACAAGAGTAGAAACAGTAGAAGGTAGGGAGGAGAGGAGAGGGCAGACGAGAGGAAAGGAGATGAGAGGAGAGGAGAGGAGAGGAGAGGAGAGGAGAGGAGAGGAGAGGAGGAGAGGAGAGGAGAGGAGAGGCGAGGAGAGGAGAGGTGAAAAGAGGAGAGGAGAAAAGAGAGGTGAGGAGAGGAGAAAAGAGAGGTGAGCAGAGCAGAGGAGAGGAGAGCAGAGGAGAGGAGAGGAGAAGAGAGGAGAGAAGAAAAGAGAGGTGAGGAGAGGAGAGGAGAGGAGAGGAGAGGAGAGGAGAAAAGAGAGGTGAGAGAGGAGAGTCAGTATGCGAAACTGAAATAAAGACACAAGGGTAGAGTGTGTATCTCAGCAACAATGACACTCTTCTCCTTTGTCACATACCAAGACATGAGTATGCATGGCTGTGTGTGTGTGTGTGTGTGTGTGTGTGTGTGTGGGGGGGGGGGGGGTGTGTGTGTGTGTCAGACAACAGTTGTGTATACATGACACTGACTATCGATTAGTGTGTGTGTGTGTGTGTGTGTGTGTGTGTGTGTGTGTGTGTGTGTGTGTGTGTGTGTGTGTGTGTATGTGCGTGTACATATGTGCGTGTGTGTGTGTGTGTGCATTCGTTCGTGTGAGTGCGCACATTTATACGTGTGTGTGTGTGTGTGTGTGTGTGCGCGTAACTGTCCCGCGTGTAAAACCGAAACGGAGATTGTGAGAACACGGCTTTCTCCTTCCATCATAAGACCTGTGACCACAGGCGCAAAGCGATGGAAGCTGTGGCTGAGGCGCTGGGCTCCACCAAAGCAAAGCCAACTCCAACTCTGACCTGGATATAACTCACTTAGACGGCTCTGCCCAGACGATGCACCCCCACCCCCACCCCCACCCCCCGAACCCGACCCGAACCCCTCAAGACCCCTAATCCCCCTCTAAATGATACAGTAACCCCACCCCACCCCCTCCAGTCTCCTCTAACTAGAACATTAGAACCACATTGGGTCGGGAAAAGAAGAATAGCAAAGGGAGAGAGGGAGCGTGAAAGACTATGTGTGTATGCGAGAGACAGAGACAGAGAGAGAGAGAGAGAGAGAGAGAGAGAGAGAGAGAGAGAGAGAGAGAGAGAGAGAGCGAGACAGAGAGAGAGAGAGAGAGAGAGAGAGAGAGAGAGAGAGAGAGAGAGAGAGAGAGAGAGGACGAGACAAGAAAAGGTTTGTAGGGTGATTTTAGGGAGACACATGAAAGTGAAGTTGAAGAGGTGGTGTGTTTGTGCGTGTGTGTGTCATAAGTGAAGTTAAAGAGGTCGTGCGTGCATACTTTCCTGCGTGCGTGCGTGCGTGTGTATGTGAGTGTAAGAGACACAAGTGAACTTCTAAAGATGCGGGTGTAGGTGTGTGTGTGTGTACAACAGTGGGTGTTTGACACTTGTGAGAGTTAACAGGTGCGTGTGAAGGTGTGTGTATGTTATTATTAAACGCCGGTCCACTGCAGGGGCCCATGGAATTGTCTACCAAACGCAAATACAATGAGTCCACTTGGTGTGTGTGTGTGTGTGTGTGTGTGTGTGTGTGTGTGTGTGTGTGTGTGTGTGTGTGTGTGTGGCCTGAACACAAGAGCGAAAAAGTTGGCCCAATGCTGCTGTCTTCTTCACTGCTTTGTGCGTGTGTGCGTGCGCGTGCCTGTGTGTGTGTGTATGTGTGTGTGTGCGTGTATGTGTGTGGTGTGTGTGTGCGTGTGTGTGTGTGTGTGTGTGTGCGTGTGTGTGTGTGTGTGTGTGTGTGTGTGTGTGTGTGTGTGTGTGTGTGTGTGTGTGTGTGTGGCCGCTTGGTTTTCCACATCGCCGCAGGAATTACCACCAGGGCTCACACGTGTTGAAATAATACTGCGAACCATTCTGCACTATGAAAGCAACGCCGGTTCCAAGCACGCAAGAAATCAGAATATACTCCTCCCTGGACACGGTAACGTTGACAGGTTAGCAGTTAGCCGAAGGAGAGTTATTAAGACAAAATAAAGCAGCCTGACAACACTTCAAGGCCTAATCAACAGTCATTGTATGTCTTGTCAAATAGACTTCCAAATAAATGAATAATAATAAAAAAAAGATCAATAAAGAAATAAACAAATACATAAATGTAATGGGTGGATGAATGAATGATTGAATGACAGAATGAATGACAGAATGAATGAATGAATGAATGCTGTACTTACAAACACAAACACACGCACACACCCTATATAAATAAAAGACTGTCAACTGTCTGTTGTATGCTATTGGGTGTATAGTCAAGGGGCACACAATAAAATAAAATCAAACAATTCCAAGTAAGCCATCTGATCCCACTATATCAGGGCACTAAGTGTTATGGTAGAGCTCAGACACTCAGGCACGCACACGCGCACGCGCACGCGCACACACACACACACACGCGCGCGCGCGCGCACACACACACACCCACGCGTATGTGACCGTACCCGGAAAAGAGGACACGCAAATGCAATAAAGTCTGCATGTATGCACTTCCAGACTGGCCCACCTTCCAACTGAGACACACACACACACACACACACACACACACACACACACACACACACACACACACACACACACACACACACACACACACACACACACACACACACACACACACACACACACACACACACACACACACACAGACAAGGGCTCACCTCCACGCCGCATAACTAGACGGGCTGTTCAGACTCCAGGGACAGCAAATCGAATTGGTTAAAAATACCTAATTGAGCGAAAGTAATAGTTGCCCATGAGGGCGGGTGATTCGATTATGGCCCAGCGCAGCAGACAAAAATGGGCCCTTGGCTCAGCCGGCGGGGCGGAAGCAGCACGGGGCCAGGCCAGACGGAGGAGGCTTCACTTTGCTCCGCTCCGCTATTTCGGAGATGTCAGCAGTCCTGTCTGTATGTCTGGGCCGCCTGGTCTGGTCTGGTCTGGTCGGTCCGTTTGTCTGTCTGTCCGTCTGCCCTCATCGCTCGAGGTCACAAAGTCCCCAACCCCCTCTCTCTTCACATCTGCCGGCAGCAGCAGCAGCAACAGCAGCAGTAGCAGACAGAGGTTGTCACTCACGCTTCGAGTTGCAAGTTGGTCCGCTGTCTGTGTCCATATGTCAGTCTTTTTTTATGACCACAACCACAAGGATCCTGATACCCGTGTCACTCGGTGTTGTCTTTATATAAATCCATCTGTCCTTACAACTGCAGCTCACTTAAAGAAGCCACTGCTTCCGCTATCCATGTCAACCTGTGTGTGTGTGTGTGTGTGTGTGTGTGTGTGTGTGTGTGTGTGTGTGTGTGTGTGTGTGTGTGTGTGTGTGTGTGTGTGTGTGTGTGTGTGTGTCTGTGTCTGTGTCTGTGTCTGTGTCTGTGTGTGTGTTTATCTTTTTTACCACAAGCTTTGTTGGGATAGAATTCCGATATCCATTCCATGTCACTCTCTCCTCATGTCCATTCATCTGTCTGCCTGTCAATGTTTTAGGGTTTCAAATCAAAAGATCATTGAGGTCTGTTTTTGATATCTCTGATGATCTGACTTGTCCATCCATCTGTCTGCCCATCCCTCTTTTTTAAAATTTGAACTTGGTCATTTCACATGAAATCAGACACTTTGGGGCCCGACTGCCACGAATTCTAATAAAGCTCATAAGACTTGTGTGAGAAAGTGTGACTGTTTAATGGCAAGGTAGATCTTAAATTGACTGACATACTCAAGGATGAATGTTAAGTATCCTACCCTCTTGATTCAAACTTTCTTAGTCCGTTCTTCCCTTGATATCATTGCAAGATTCATCCAAATGCAGTTCTGGGGTTCTACCTTTCCACTAAAAAGACACTAAATTTTATTAAAATCCGTGTTGGGTCGTGTAGGAAGCTCTTCTGCCATCCGTCTCCCAGTCGGCCTGTCCATTTATCTATTCGTCTCTCCATCATTTTCATCACAAGCTCGCACAGGGCTTCCGTTTCTGCTATCGTTGTCTCTCGTTCGCGCTCTCTCACACTCTTATGTCTACCCATCGGTCTGTCCATCCGGTCCTCTGCCGGACCACAAGGCTGCACTGGGCTATGTTTCAGCTATCCATGTCAGTCTGTGGGTCTATCTAGCCATCTGTTAGTCTGTCTTTTTTTTACCACATGACCACTGTGCGGACATTCGGCTATCTATATCAAGGCTTTTCGTCCAGCCATCTGTCTACCTGTCTACGTTTTTTTAAATGGTGCAATTACTGGACCAAGCTGCGGCTATCTGTATCTGTCTGCCCATCCACTTGTATGCCTGTGTCTTTTTTATTCTTTTTTGTAAACATGCTGTCTTCTCATACCCCTGTCCTACTGTGTATGTGTCAATCTATCTGTCTGTCTGATTTTTTTTTAACCACATTACCACTTAACCAAATTTCAGTTCTCCTCTAGTCTTATCTCTCTGATGATCCATCTTTGAAAGCACAATCTGGCTGAACACATTTGTTTCTTTGCCTATTTTTTTTTAACATTTTATTGAGATAAGTTTCAGTCATGTCAGTTGGTTCTGCTATTTGGGTTCCCTTTGATGATTGATATTTTTCTTTTGGTATGAAGTAAAGTTAGGATTACCTGTTTTTGTTACCAATAACCTTCCTAGAGCTTGGGGAGCAAAGAGAGCTGGCTGTTCTTTTGACAGTGATGAATCTGATTGACATGATACCGAGGAGGAGGCAAGATGGTGAGACTTTTCAAGTCCAGAAAGAGAAGATTACAGCCTTTTTGTTTTTGCTTTAGGGTTTTATGCCTTTATTATGGACAGGACAGTGAGAGAGTGGGACAGGAACTCAATGGTAGAGAGGTAAGGGAGGGATCGGGGGATGGATTCGAACCCGGGTCGCCACTGTAATGGTATGGTGTCACACAAGCACAAGCAAGGACACACACATGCAGACTGATAAAGACTGGTGCTTTGAGACACAGAATTTATTTTAAAGGCTGTGATGAATGCAGTTTCACACAGGATGTCCCAAAGGCATATATCACAATGCAAGCGAACACAACTAAAAGGCCGATATTTATAACACTGAGGACTGAGGCCCCTTCTTGCTCTTTTCTTGCCAGCAGAAATGTTGTACGCGATGAAAACATCTATTATAGACATCCAGACAGTTCGCGGAGGTTGCGGCAACTGCTTAACCCTCGAGTGCTTGAGGTCATTATGCCATTGGCTACACACACACACAGACAGACAGAGTCACATATACAGCATGCGTGCACACACACATACGCACAGACACAGACACACATACAAAAAGTGCACACATGCACGCACAATCAAGACTCCACTTTCATGTTTCCCATGACATGTGACCAAAGGGTGACCACATTTTTCCCCTTTTTGCCCAATTCAACAACGAGTCTAGTCAACTGATAAACATGTACAAGTACACACACACATCAACACACACACACACACACACGCTCACTCACAACCAACCACCACAGCACACACAAAGAACACATGAACACACGAACGCATGCACGCACGCACACGCACGCACACGCACACGCACACACGGGTGGTTGACGTTTAAGGGCGTAATGCCCCCCCCCCCCCAAAAAAAAAACTTTTTCCAATTCCTGACAAAAATGATGGAAAAAAATTGAAAAAAAAAGAAAAAAATAAAGCACTTAGTGGTCTGTGGAATTTCGCCTTATTTTTGCAATTTTTGGGAAAATGTGTCCTGCATCAACACATTGCATAGGCACGTCACACCGCAGGAAAATGAAGTCACACCACAGGAAATTCACTGCATTATGGCCATTTTAATCCTTTTGTATACACATCTGAGCTCATGCTAACTTGATAATGATATTGTGTTTAATCTTAATATGTGTTTTAATTTATAAAAAAAAATACTTTTTCCTTCTATAAGAGCAGTCACACCACAGGACACCACAAAATGAACCTAAGCATTGCGTGACAGAAACATTGCCATATGAAGACATATTAAGAGGTTAATAGTCACCTTAAGCTTCTACAGCACTCTCCAATAACTGAGGTACTGACTGGTTAGGAGCCAGTCTTTAAGACCCTTGTAGTTGGCCTTGCCTTGGCCTTAAGGTTGTTGCATTCCATGCTGTGTGTGTAATTTGTAGAGCCAGAAAACAGCTTTCAAACAACACCTCAGACATCTTTTTGTGACTTACACTGACTGATATAATAAAGGCTGAATGTATAGTGTCCTACCCTCATATGTAAACCTTTGCTAGTCTGTTTCTCCCTTAATATTGGTGTCAGATTCACACAAATGCAATTCTGGGGTGCTACCTTGCTACTAAACGGGCACAGCAAGTATGATTGAAATTGGTGTCGGTCAGGTCCCAAAGTGTCTGATTTCACGTGAAATGACCCATAGAACTCACGCATGCACACACACTAGGGATGTTAACCGGTAACCGTTTAACCGATAGTCTACTGGATCAACTTTAACCGGTTAAAATGTTAAGCCACTGGTTAACCCGTTGTAATAATAATTATAATAATAATTTCCTCCCAAAAAGCCCCCAAAAAAACGATAATTTTGAGGTTTTAGTACGATAATTCAGCATTTTCCATCTGGCAACAGTGGCTGGACATGACAGGTCCTGTCTGCGCAGCAAAAACAAAGGCTTATGTGAAAAATTTAAAAAAATGAAAATCAGTGCTGTGCATATCAGGCACGCGAACGTTGTACAATTTAAGATTACCGGTTAACCGGTTAACCACCGGTTAATGAGTCTCAGTAGCCAGTTAAGAGTTTTTTCAATTTTCGCGATCCCTAACACACACACACACACAAACACACAGAAACAATGGCTGTCTGAATGTCTTGGCACTGGGTCTGCTGGTTGCTTCCGGGTAGATGGCAATGCACCCGGTGGACCCCGGCTGCAGCCCGCCAGACAATTCAGTTCAGTTAGCCACGCTCCAACACTCCTCCTCCACTCAGACATGGGACACAACATGGCCTTTGTCCTCGCCGCGTAAAACACGTCCCTTCAGGACGGGCAACAAGGAGAGAGAGAGAGAGAGAGAGAGAGAGAGAGAGAGAGAGAGAGAGAGAGAGAGAGAGAGAGAGAGAGAGAGATGAACAGAAAGAGAGAGAGAGAGAAAGAGATGAAAGTAGAAGCAGACTGAGGAGTCAGAGGGAAAAAAAAGAAAAAGGCATGCATAAAGAAGAATGTTAAAGGACAACTAGACAGGATAAATGGAATTGAAAAACAGATAGAGAAAGTCCACCTCCCCCACAAAAACATGCAAATTGCCAGCACCTGACTGAGGGAAAAAAAAGAGAATCCACTTGTCTCTCCAAATCCACTTGTTCTAGTCTGGAGTCTAGAGAGCAGTGGTTCCCAAACTAGACCATGGCAAGCAACCCCAGCCCTGCCAACCTGGGGTCCGTTTCTCGATTATTGACGTTGCTAACCGTCTTAAGACCGTCTTACCATTCCCTTGGATTTAGTGGTGAGCGTCGCTGTCGAGAGAGAGTTGAGTCGCTCTTACGAAGGACGTTGCTACCGTCGTTAGCAAAGACGCTTTCGAGATACGGACCCCAGGCAAGGCGCCCACTTTGAAAACCACTGGTCTAGAGCGCTTCCACCCGCTCACTGGTGACTTGACACAGCAAACGAGGTCGATGAGACACACATGACATGACATGACATGACATGGAGTTTTGTCCCTAGACACAGCTGCCATTCTAGAGTGGGACCATAGCGATCATTACGGAATGGGACACAAGTGTTTTTTTCTCTGCACATAGTGGTCGTTCTTGAATGGGACACATGATGTTTGTCTGTGGACATAGTAGCCATTCTGGAATGAAACCCATGTGTCTTTGACCAGAGAGAACCCCTCCCTTATCCAGTCTCTCTGGTTTGACTATGGACACAGAACATTCCGGAATGGTACACAAGCATTTGTCTCTGCACATAGCGGTCATTATGCAATGGGACACGTATTGCTTGTCTTTGGACATAGCAGCCATTCTGGGAAACGGACACATGTGTTTTGTCATTGGACACGGGAGCGTCTCTGGAACGGGGACATGGAATGTGTTTGTCCCCAGATGTAATGACCATTCCGGTGACATCGGCAGGCCACAAGGAAGGCGGTGACTGCCAAGCCTCTTGCTTCCTCTTAACCATGAGATAGACAAACCATGGACTAACGGAAACCTGCATTTCATGTGGAGAAATGCATCACACAAATACACACAGGTGTACACACGCACGCGCGCACACACACACACACACACACACACACACACACACACACACACACACACACACACACACACACACACATGCACGCACTGTAATACACAAACGCGTCATGGTCCAACAATTCATATTGACACACTCCGTGACAATTCATATTGACACACTCCGTGACTAAAACACAAACAAAAACACCCGCACACACTGTAATCCGTGACACAAACACCAATACACTGCCATCCATGGTACAAACACACACACACAAACACTGGAACCATCTCTCTCTCTCTCTCTCTCTCTCTCTCTCTCTCTCTCTCTCTCTCTCTCTCTCTCTCTCTCTCTCTCTCTCTCTCTCTCTCTCTCTCTCTCTCTCTCTCTCTCTCTCTCTCTCTCTCTCTCTCTCTCTCTCTCTCTCTCTCCTCTTGTGTGCGTGAGAGGAAAACGGTGTGAGCGATTATCATAATAGCCCATTATTCCATTATAATAGGAGAG
>NC_085867.1:32127219-32129719 GCF_034702125.1 Engraulis encrasicolus | reverse complement strand
AGAGGAGAGGAGAGAAGAGGAGAGATGAGGAGAGGAGAGGAGAGGAGAGGAGAGAGGCGAGCAGAGGAGCTGTATGGTGCGGAGAGGAGAGGAGTGCAGTGGAGAGGAGAGGAGAGAAGAGGAGAGATGAGGAGAGGAGAGGAGAGAGGCGAGCAGAGGAGCTGTATGGTGCGGAGAGGAGAGGAGAGGAGAGGAGAGGAGAAGAGAGGAGAAGAGAGGAGAGGAGAGGAGAAGAGAGGAGAAGAGAGGAGAAGAGAGGAGAGGAGAGGAGAGAGGCGAGCAGAGGAGCTGTATGGTGCGGAGAGGAGAGGAGTGCAGTGGAGAGGAGAGGGGCGGAGAGGAGAGGAGAGGAGAGAAGAGGAGAGGAGAGGAGAGGAGTGAAGTGGAGTGGAGAGAAGAGGAGAAGAGAGCACTGGAGAGGAGAGGAGAGGAGAGGAGAGCAGTGGAGTGGAGAGGAGAAATGGGAGAGAGGAGAGGAGAGGAGAGGAGAGGAGGGGCGGTACAGTGAGAGGAGAGTGGAGAGGAGAGGAGAGGAGAGGAGAGGAGAGGAGAGGAGAGGAGTGGAGAGGAGTAGAGGTGAGGAGTGCAGTGGAGAGGAGGGGCAGAGAGGAGAGGAGAGGAGATGAGATGAGAGGAGAGGAGAGGAGAGGAGAGGAGAGGAGAGGAGAGGAGAGGAGAGAGGAGAGGAGAGAGGCGAGCAGAGGAGAGGAGAGGAGAGGAGAGGAGGATAGGAGAGGAGAGGAGTGGAGAGGAGAGGAGCAGACGGGGGGCTTTCCTGGCAACAGTAGTGTCACGAGCCAGACAGAGGTAGCACTGAGAGACCCAGACAGATGGCTGTGTGAGTGTGTGTGTTTGTGTGTGTATGTGAGTGTTTGTGAGTGTGTGAGTGTTTGTGCGTGTGTGTGTGTGTGTGTTGCATGCTGCGTGCCAGCGTGTGGGTGTCTGCGTGACAGTGTGTTTGTGAATGGCTTCTTGTTCGTGAGCGTGTACAAACAGCGTGTCTCTAACCCCCTATCGTGACCATGTATGCATATGTATTAGGGCTGTAACGATACACTCAACTCACGATTCGGTTCGTATCACGATTTTTGACCTACGGTTCGATACACCCCACGATTTCTGAAATGTATCTCCACTGAAGTTTGGAAACATTATCACATCAAATCATAAGGTTGTTTTCTGGACTGATGGGTAATGCAACTTTGAAAGGGCTTATCACGATACTGCCTCCTCGTATCACGACACAGTATTTCTCGGTTCGATACAATATCGTTACAGCCCTAATATGTATGTATGCTAGAATGACTGTGTATGTGCGTGTGTGCGTGTGCATGTTTGTAAATAGGCTTTAGTCCTTGTATGTCGGAGCTTATGCATTATTGCGTGTGTGCAGGCATGCGTGTGTGTGTGTGTGTGTGTGTGTGTGTGTGTGTGTGTGTGTGTGTGTGTGATGGCGAGAGACACCAAGACCGGTCTTGGCACCCAACTCCTTCGTCTGTGCCAATGTCGGCTGAGTGAATTCCCTGGCCTCACCGTGTGTGTGTGTGTGTGTGTGTGTGTGTGTGTGTGTGTGTGTGTGTGTGTGTAAGGGGGGTGGTGGGACAAAAACACAAATGGCTCTGTTGTTTGGGGCCCCGGGCACACTGTCTGCCCACAGGGGACGAACAAGGACATGGGGCATTGGGCACACGCACACGCACACGCGCACGCATGCACGCACGCCACCGCCACCAACAGCTCACTGGGCTAAAGGCCGCCACCAGTCCCCAGTCCCTTGTCCATGCACGCACGCACGCACGCACGCACGCACGCACACACACACACACACACACACACACACACACACACACACACACACACACACACACACACACACACACACACACACACACAGGGTGGGGGGTGTTGTTGTTGTCATGTTGTCGTCTTTGTTGTTTGTTGTTGTTGTTGTTGATGATGATTAATGGGGATGTGAAAGGTAATGTGGCAAATAAATGATGGAAAATGTGTTATGTTGGTTTAGCTGCTGTTTTGTTTTCTTGTTTTTGTAGATGTGGGTCCCACTATTTGTGAAAGGTAATGCAGCAAATTTAAATTCTGGATTTTTTTTCTTCCAAAATAACAAATCCCAATCAGCAGGGCAGTTTTTTTAAACAACTTTTTAGGGGCTTTTTATGCCTTTATTGACAGGATAGTGTGAGATGCTGAGAGGAAATGAGTGGGAGAGGGGGATGGGGGAGGATTGGGAAATTACCCCGTCCGGACTCGAACCGGGGTCCCCATGGGGTGGGTATGAAAGCCCAAATGTGGGGGACTTAGTGTTATGTCGTTTTGATGTTGTTGTTGTTGATGCACACAATTTTGAGAAAAGGTTCTGGAATTCTGGAAAATTCCCTCCGAAATCTCCAATAAAGAAACACCAAAATACTGGGGGGAAAAAAGATCACCTGAAATCACCTGCTCTGCCTGAAATGCATTTCCACAAAAGCCTGTCTTATCT
>NC_085867.1:32112219-32119719 GCF_034702125.1 Engraulis encrasicolus | reverse complement strand
ACACACACACACACTTCCCCGATTCCACACAGCATACCTACCAAGCGTCACACTGTATTTCTAACGACTCCCTAGCTAACGTTCTCACGAGGTGAAGCGAGGCTAGCAGTGCGTTGCAGTGTGCATGCAGCTAATGCCATTAGCGTGTAGAGAGGCTTTGTGCACTGTAAGGCAGGTCAGGGAGGGTAATCATATCGTGCCCGTGATTGGTTTACCTTGCACGGGCTCAGGTGAGAGCAGGGCTGGCTGGGACCAAAAAACGGCACGGGTATCATGGCTCTAAATTAGCACCAGCCAACCAACCAAATGCTGGTGAAATTTCAGTTTGGCTAGAAGAAAATACCATTTTACTAGCCACTTTGAGTGAGTGTGTGTTTGGCTAGTAAGATTCAGAGCCCTGTCGGGTATATATATATCTTTTTTTTTTGCATAGACCAGCCTCTCATCAGTGTTGCCAGGTTGGACGGTTTCCCGCCCTAATGGGCTGTTTAGGTTGTCCGTCTGCGATAAAAAAAGGTCAAAATCGCACATTGAGCAGGTTTACAGTATATAGGTTTATAAGTTTTATAGATTTTGTGGCCACAGAAATCAATGCGATTGGGTTTAAATTGGGCTGGATTTAGTGCCTCCCGACAGGATTTAAGTATTTTTGTGGGCTAGGAATGATCAGAGACATTTGACAACCCTGCCTCTCATGAACGTCAACCTTTTTTGCACAAGCGCCCCCTTGACCTCATCATAATCCTCCCAATGCTTGCTTGATCTCAACATAATCCTACCAACGCCCCCCTTAGTATTAAAAATAAAATAGACTAATACGCCTCAATGGCAACTGAGCACTCCCCTCTCAGCTGTATCCTTCTCAACGCCCCCTCAAGGGCTCCCTAACACCCCCTCGAGAACTGTAGAACCCCCATTGCGGAACATTACGCAGTACCATAGTTATGATGGTCACTGTTCCGCAGTCATCCCATCACAATTGTTGGTTGAACTCTAAGGTAAAATTTAAACAAAAACGTATAAACCAAAAAAATGAAAAACAATAACATTGGCCCTTGAGGACTGTCAGCCCACCGGGAAAATGCCCTGTGTGCCAGATTACCAGGTCAGCCCTGGATGAGAGGAGAGCTAAGCTCCAAAATAGGTCCACAGTCAGAAGCTAACAACCCCCCTCCCCAGCCTCTGTCTCACATGATCTAAACCTAACCATAACGCCAACTCTAACTCCTACCCCCGCACACAGATGGAATGCAGTTGGTGGGTTGTGTACTGAAGGATTGCTTTTTGTGTTAAATGATACGTCTGATATTTAGCACTTTTATACAGACTAAATATCATACATTTGCATATGCTCAGCTCAGGTGAGCGCTAACGTAAGCCCCAAAATAGCTCCACAAACCTCCCTCTCTCTCCTCCATCTCTTGTCATCGAGTGCTAAACCCAACTCTAACCCCAACTCCTAACAAGCAACCAGATGTGAGGCAAATGTTGAACAAAGTCTTGGTGCGGGAGGGACAGCCCATTTGTATGGACATTAATTATGGACTCCATGTTGAACGAGGTTATTACAAAGGTGGCCGACTGTCAAACACACTCTGATAAACACCCAGGGGTCAGCTGTGGTCAACCCTGTTAGAGGAAGAATCTGTTGGCAGTTAGCTCATTGCAATCCCATGAAACACGACCTGGGTTGTTCTACTAACACCTTTAGAGTGACCTCAGGGCCACCTGTGGATCCTAGGGAACCTGCAGTGTGGTTTTCTACTTAGTAGACCTACCCTCCCTTAGACGGGGAATTCTCATTAGGGGTGGGACTCAATATTTGAATATTCTATATCAGTTCCAATTTAGATAGGTAATTTTGAATTCAAAATGTGAATCTCGAAATCCCCCCTCCCCTACATAAAAATGAGGATTCCACATAAAAAAATGTATAGTATGGGCCTCCTTTACTGTGTTTAAAGGGACACTGTGTGAGATTTTTAGTTGTTTATTTCCAGAATTCATGCTGCCCAATCACTAATGTTACCTTTTTCATGAATACTTGCCACCACCATCAAATTCTAAGTATTCATTATGACTGGAAAAATTGCACTTTTCATACATGAAAATGGGGATCTTCTCCATGGTCCGTCATTTTGAATTTCCAAAAATAGCCATTTTTAGCTGCAAAAATGATTCTACTTGGACCATATTACTTATATTACTTAGTAAACTTTCATGTAAAGATAAAATTTGGCAATAGGAAGCCCATTTTCGATGAGCAGCATAGTTGCAGTACCTTTTTTGACCATTTCCTGCACAGTGTACCTTTAAGGGGCAAAACATACTGTACAGTGACATACTATATCAGACAAACTAAACGTCTATAACCGTACACAAATGTATCACATTTACACCTCATACAAAACAATACAATCTTTCCATCAACCTTTACGTAGAATTTTAAAGAGATTGACCAGGGGTGTCGCTAAACATACAGCCTGGGGCCCCTTGAGCTTCATGCTTTGTGACACCCTTGGTCAATCTCTTGGGGCTGGATGTGGCCCGCCAGGTGGTTCAATCTGGTCCCTGATTGTAGAGGGGAACAAAACTAAAGAATGTGATTGACTAGCAATCTGATTCTGATATGAAGCCGAAATTAGTGATATTTCACAATTACATTACTGCTCAGGGTTCACTTGAGATGAAATTGACTGTATGTGGCCCCTGAACCGAAATGAGTTTGACACCACTGGTTTAGACCGACTTCCCCCAGAGATTTTTTTTAGGAAGGGGAGATAGGACAGAATCGTTAGATGTCAATAGAAATCAACGGTGAAGATTCGTAACGCAAATATGGCGTCTACCCGCACATCTCCCGCCTTTCTGGTAACAAGAGCCAATGTGCCTGCTGAGCTGCGTTGCCAGTGATCCAATCATCTGGCTGCATCGGCGCACGCGAAATTATGCGCATGCTCAGTTGTGAAAAGCCATTGCTCTCGTGCCGTTATGGAACTACTGCGCCTGCGCTCTGTCAAAAAAAAACGTGAGAAAAGTGGCTTAAAAAGCTTTATTTTGACTCGTATGACACAACCAAGTAGTCTAGATTGATCAGTTTTTCACGGTCGTTTCAACCATATGGTTTTCACAACCGCTGGGTTCCCCTCCGTCCTATACTCAGTTTCCCCATTCATTTTTCCCATTGACTCTCAGATCTGGTCTACTTAATCGCGAAATAGCACTCCGAAGGCGTCACCAAGATGGAATCTAAACCGTCTCTGCTTCCCCTACGCCAAAATGAACTGAGGGCTCCCAGACTATATCTCACTTGTGATATAGTGAGAGACCCTGGCCGCGATGCATGCAATTACTTCAGCAGTTTATTATAACTTCTTGTTACACTGTTATTGATCCTGTCCTGCACTTTCTTGTATTCTTCATTCAACATCACAGTGTGAGAGGTGGACAGGAAGCAAATGGGGAGAGATGGGGAGGGTTTGGCAAAGAACAGGGGCCAGGAATCGAACCCGGGTCAGCCGCATGGTAGATGAGTGCCCTACCGGTTGGCCACGGCAGGGCTGAGAAACACAATTTCAGTTTCCTTGTATGACCTGTGCATACGAAGAAAATGAAAATAAAGTTGACTTGTCTTGCTAATACAGCAGGCCAGCTAAATCAGTGGAGAGCAATCTAGTCACTCGGGCAGGATTCCTTGGACTACTAGGCTATACCACAGTTGTATCAAGTAGAAGTAGAGGTACTCTTACAGATGTAATTACAACAGTGATGGTATTATATTACATGGTTTCCACTTTCTAATATCATACTACTAGTGCACTACTAGTAGTACTTCTGCTAATTTATACTGTAGAACTCTGCGCTATACACACAGACACAGGTGAGGTTTGCATACAGGTAGGACCCGCTCACAGGAAATACCTGCTCCACTCAACACAGGTATGGCCAGCCTAGCAACCCTGCCCATCATGGGAGCCAGACGTCCAGACGTTTAGGAGCAGCACACTTTAGCCCTGTGGCTACCAACCTGGGGGTCGGGACCCCCAGGGGGGTCACAGAGGTACTGAAGGGGGATCGCGGACAAAAGGGACATAGTAATAAAATGGGAAATCCACAGGCTGACAGTTAACAGCTAACATCATGCAATAATGTGGTTGGTACAGTAACAGTCTTCACTTGTATGGTTAATAGATTAGCCGACAAGACAAACTAACTACCATTACTATTATCGCTAAAACGAATTCCTAAGTCCAAAAAGGCGGTCCCCGCTGAAAAAGTTTGGGAACCAGTGCCTTAGCCTGAGACACAGCTGAATTTTTCGCGCGTGGAACACAATAGAGCATCGGCGGTGGCTCCGACATCACAGTGCTTTGACGCAAGCGGTTTTCATAAGAGTGCATTAGCGTCGAAACTTAAAGCTGAAACGTCTGGCTACTGTCTAGTTTTTCAGTGCTTTTGTTTTCTGGGCACATTGTGTGTGTGTCTGTCGCAGATCTTTGGGACAAAAGGGCCCTTCCTCGCAACCGCCAATTACGGTACGCGCCCACATGTGCGTTTGCGTTTAATCTGCTGAGTAAATGTACAGTTATGCCACTGGGATTATGCGAGATTACACTCTGTTCTGTTCTGTTCCCTTCTTTTCTGACGTCACATATGCACGCAAGCACATTTGTGCACGCACACATACATACACACACAGACACGCACAAACGGTTTCAGGCACTTACTCATACACACACGCACGGATGCACGCACGCACACATACATGAACACACGCACGCACACACACACGCACACACACACACACACGCACGCACACACACACACGCACACGCACACACACACACACAGTACACTGTGAACCATTCCGGCCCCCTTGTCAGTTCCGTGCGTTACTACGGCAACTCACTACTCCAGCGCCTGTCCCAGCAGGGCCCGAATTCACAGCAGTTGGCTTTACATGCCTTTTAAAATTCCTCGCTCTTGTGCCAAAGCAAGCCATATTTTCTTTCTTAAAAATATGTTTTTTGGACCGGCAGGGGTTGAAAATCAACTCAGCTCAATTTTTCAGTGCAGACTGTTTAAAAAAAGCACAAAAAAAACTAAAGCACTTGAGCAAGTGGAGCGCATAAATCCACGCTCAGTGGATACAGAGAGTGCGCCGTACTCTGAACCTCGGCTACTACCACCCACCTCCTCCAAAAACTATTCCTTGATGCAGGAGTGCGACCGGGGGGAGAATAGAGAGTCTTGAGGGGTCTGAGGGAGTTAAGAGAACACTTGCACTCCTGTGACTGCAAAAGTAAACTTACACCTCAATCCAGCTATTACCACACACACATGCATGCACGCACGCACGCACACCACTCAACTCTCGTCTGTGGCTGAGAGCTTTAAAAAAGTTATCCGTCATAACTTACAGGAAAGTTACGACCCTAAACTTTTACTGCAAGCACAACATCTGACATGTCAAGTACCTGTGATGGGGAGCATGAAAGCCTATAGGCTGCTCTAACTGACACAGAGCAATTAAGGAGCTCCGAGTCAGACTCCAGTTACAGCTTAGTGATGGAAGGAATTTTAACGCTGACTATTTATTGTACCAAAGGGAGCAATGCCCTGGCTTACAGTCGAGCGTCCTGCGAAACACCTACATCAGAGAACATTTTTCATGGCGCATTTAGAAAGCGATTTTTCCTAAAACTTGTTAACCAACTTGTTAAAGTGGGACATCGCCATAACTCAGCGATTCCTGGGTTTTCCTTTCATACGTCTTCCACAAGGCATTTCCTCTCAAAACCTCCATCTCTGATCGACTTGGCCGCCCTAAACACAGAATCGTCAACCAGGAGCAATAATTCAGGTATGAGTTTGTGTGGTTTTCCACGAAAAAGATACAAATCTATCACATGACCTTTCAAAAAGCTGTCTTTGCCGTCCCTTTGATGGATGTCCCTAAACTGCACTGACGTCCAATCATCATACAAAACCAGAACCGTTACCTCGGCTGCAAACGGGACAGCATGTATCAGGGTCGGTGACAGCCTGATAAAGTAGCCACGGAGCACCTACGGAGCGCGGCGTGTTGGCAAGAATGAGGAGAGCAGGCAGTGTGCACAGCTCACGAAAGACGTTTGGGAGGAAATGCCTTGTCGAAGACGTATAAAAGGAAATCCCAGGAGTCGTGAGGGGATTGTAGCCTAGCTAGCTGGCATCCGTTACCCATCCATCCACCCACCCATCCATCCATCCATCCATCCACGCATCCATCCATCCATCCTCTACTAGCTAGCAACCCTTATGCATCCATCCATCCATCCATCCATCCATCTATCTGTCCATCCATTCTAAGTCCACCTGTATAGAAATTGCTGCCTGCATCGCTTGCACCACCTAACGTCTCTGCTCCTCTGCTACCTGGAATTTGACTAAACCTCTATCTATTCATCCATCTATCCATCCATCCATCCATGCCTCCCTCCCTCCACTCATCCCCTTCCTATCCCCTTCCCATCCTACCTCCTGTACGGAGCGTGCTGCGGGCTTGTCCTGGTGGTTGGCGAGGATGAGGAAGGGCAGGGTGCAGAGCTGCGGGTGCTGCAGGGCCGAGTGCAGCTCTGTGCGGGCCACCTCCAGGTCCTCCTCTGACGAGGCGCTGTCCAGCACGAACACCACGCCCTGCGAGCCCTGGTAGTACCGGCTCCAGTACTTCTTGATCGAGTCCGCTCCTACACGGGCGCACACACACACACACACACACACATGAACAAGAGAGACACACACACACACACGCATGAACAAAAGGCGCACACACACACACACACACGCACACACACGCACACACACACACACACACACACACACACACACACACACACACGCACATACACGCACGGACATGTGGAAACACACACACGCACGCACCCAGGCACGCACGCACCCAGGCACGTACGCACGGTGCACACACACACACCCACAGACACACACACAGACAGACACACACACACACACACAAGATAATATGTGTTGGTGAGATATGGTCTGATCTGTAAGTGACATTAATTTCTACAAGCAGTGCAAACAAAAAACACCAGCACTATTGCTTTGGAAAAACACTGAAACAAAAAAAAAAACCCACTTTGTCATCCACCAGAAGTTGATATATTATCCAACACTTTTACAGTCTTCCCCATTCATGCAGCGACATTGCAACATGTTCAACGAGCACTGATTTGTGCTTGTTTGTCTTTTCCCTTTTCATAACTGAGATTTTAAAACCTTTTTGTTTTGAAAAAAAAATGCAAGTCATCTTTTCCTCAATTTCAACAGCTCACAAAATAGGCCACAAAACAGAGAATTTCAACATAGTTTAAGAAAACATTCTGCACAAAAGGGAGAGAAAAGAAAACACAGAACGGGGAGGGGGGGCAGAGATAGAAAATGAGGAACAGTCAGATGGGAAAAGAGAGAAACAGGGAAAGAGAGAGATGAAGAGAGGTG
>NC_085867.1:32084719-32107219 GCF_034702125.1 Engraulis encrasicolus | reverse complement strand
GGGCAGCTGTCAGCTTTGGCCGGGCCCAGGACAAAAACATCTGAAATAACCCCCCTTGAAGGGACACTGTGTGAGATTTTTAGTTGTTTATTTCCAGAATTCATGCTGCCCATTCACTAATGTTACCTTTTTCATGAATACTTACCACCACCATCAAATTGTAAGTATTCATTATGACTGGAAAAATTGCACTTTTCATACATGAAAAAAGGGGGGTCTTCTCTATGGTCCGCCATTTTGCATTTCCCAAAATAGCCATTTTTAGCTGTAAAAAGGACTGTACTTGGACCATACTAGAAAATATTTGTTTATTACTTAGTAAACTTTCATGTAAAGATCAAATTTGGCAATAGGGAGCCTGGTTTCAATGAGCAGCATAATTGCAGTACCTTTTGTGACCATTTCCTGCACAGTGTCCCTTTAAACATACAGTATACAATGTAACGAGGGCTCGTTTCTGGGCCCCCTCTGTCCCTGGGCCCGGGACAACTGACCCCTTTGGCCAGGGACAACTGACCCCTGACTCCCTACTCCGGAGGGGGAGTGACGGCTTCCCAAAAGGCATGCACTACACAGCATGGGAACCAGACTGCCTCCCCCTCCCAAAAAGATGGAAGATCCATAACCGTGTTTGACACAACTTGGACAACACTTCCATAGTGCAGAGCATCACTCGCACAGCACTTTGATTGTGTTGAACATCACTTGGACAACAGTTTCACAGTGTTTACGTCAAAAGAATCCATCTGCTTGATGATAAAACTGTTAGGTGCAGCATAATATTGACTCCATAACCCCTTGTGACTATACTATACTATACATCTTGCAATGTCCCACAAAGAATGTATGTACTGTACGCAGGGCTCGAAATGAACTTTTTTCCATCACCAGCTAAAATGGCTCATAGATAGATGTCAATCGTACTAGCCAAACACACACTCCCTGACGGGTCAAAGCGACTAGTAAGTTGGCCTTTTCTACCAGACAAACTCACATTTCACCGGCATTTGGTCAGTGTTTATTAAGCCCTGTATATACTACGTAAATAAATATGTACATGAATAAAAGCATCACCACACTCTGAGTGTCCATAGTGTTATTACATTCAAAGACAGTTTTCTCATGTTCAGAGACTCCTCTATGCCTTTGAAGGGAGGAGCCCAGTCAACATGACTCTCTTAGCTGTGCTCTTCCAGTCATGTCTACTTTATTATCAGTTTCTTCATATGCACAGGTCATACAAGGAAATTGAAATTGCGTTTCTCTTCTGTCCCATATAAAAGGACATGATGGACACACACAGGAGTGACGTTCAAAAAGACACACATTGAAGTGCAAAACAGGACTCTTGGAGTGGAGTGGGGGTTGCACAGCTCAATCAAGTCATCGTCACCTTCTTCTCTCTCTCTCCATCGTCGTCGTCATCATCATCATCATCATCATCATGATAATAACATCCGTCTCTCTGACTCTCCCTTACCTTTTCTTGATCTTTCGCTTTCACCTTTTGCCTACTTCTTTGTTTCCGTCTTTCACCCTCTCTCATTTCATTCTCTGTCACTCTCTCTCATTCATCATCATCATCATCATCATCTCTCTCTCTCTCTCCTCCCATCACTCCTTCCAGCCCCCCCACCCCCACCCCCCCGCTCCATACCTGCACCCCCGCCACCTCTCCCACAGGCGAAGACATTACTCCAAGTCCAGGCTGAGGCTCCACCACCAGCCTAGTCTTCACCCATCCCATCCCATCCCTGTCTGCCTCTCTCCTAGAGAATGGGATGCCAGCCACCATTACAAGTGACATTAAAGTGACTAAAAACATTTGTTTGGAAACTTTCCATCGCGTGTTTGTTCACCAAATGTGAGCTGCTGTTGTCACACGCGTGCGCACGCACACAAAGACAAAGACACAGACACAGGCGCGAACACGCACGCGCGCACACACACACACACACACACACACACACACACACACACACACACACACGCACACACATGCACACATCCCTACTTTTTCCAAAACCGTGAGTCATGGACGGCACAGTCCATTTTATGTTGTGGGTCAGGCAGTAATTTGCTGGCCGGATGGCGGTGATGGCTGATGGCTTTTTTATGTTCTGTTGAATATTAAGAACGTGTTTTTTTCTTTGCTTTGTTTTTTTGGTTTTGTTGTTTGCCAGTCGGACAAGTCACACATGACAACTGTGTGTATTCTGCTTTGCTTTACCAGGGATCGGGTTCCATTTAGGCCAAAGTGACCGCGTCTCCCTTGAGTGTTAAGCAAACCTTAAACTATCGGATCATGAAAAGGATCGTATTTTATAACAAATGATTTTAGGCTGGCTGTTGATTGTACAACACCTCCTTTGTGCTGTGGCCAAGCCTCGTAAAAACACTGCCTTTGAAATTTCAAACAGTGTTCTGAACAAAACAATGTTCTGATTTCAGATCAAACTGATTGTGAAATTGTTGAACTGTTGAATTTTTGAGTATGTCAAAAGCACAAGGATTTGAAAAAAAAAATAACCACTGCTCAGGGCATATTAAATTCCGCACTGTTTTCCGAATTTAGGTGAGGGGTGCCAGCAATCCAGACCATGAATGATTTGATTTGTTTTGTACATAGAACATATTCAGCGTATTGATGATATTCATTAATGACTTCCAGTGATGGTAAAGGCAACATGACATGATCAAAGCTTGTGGTGTTGCCATCCGCTCGTACCACGAATTAGAATCCTCGAGCAGCATCAAGGTTGGTTGTTCCCATCGCCCCCACTGTGACTTAAGAGTACCGCCTCGCTCTGCTAAATCTGTTTTCTGGCATATCCTGACTCCTGACTGTATCCAGACAGCCTGCTTTCAAGTCCGAACCACATTAAAAAGCACTTCTCGCGAAATCCTACACAACCCACACATTTGGAGGTGGTTACAAAAAAAAACGCCGACTGCCAGTGGATTCTTACCGATGCGCTTGGGTTCACACGCCACAAATGTACTTCAAAGTGCATCAAAATGGAGATGCTGAGCCCGTGATGAGTGACAGAATTCTCGGTATGCCATGCTGCTACCGACAGAGCAGAAAAACACTTATTGATTTACTGTATTATATGCCTCTATTGTTTTGGAAAGAGGGAGGCATCGTACACTTCTGAATCCGCCATCACTCTACTCACAGCACATCCCATGACTACTGATTGCCTACATTGTCTGCTCTACTACACCACAGTGGCCCAAGCAGACGGCTGCAGAGAGCTAGGAAGCAAGCCGGTGGTGTTTGGCGGAGACACATAGCTGGCCCTATGATCAATTGCAAATGGCCATGCCAGACGGTGGCCTGTTTTTTTTTTAAAAAAAGATCTAATTTTGAGACAGAAATCTGATTTGCAAGCCGTCTGAGCATGGTGTTAAAAAATAACCCTTGTCTGTGTGGTGACGTCGCTGAGGCTGACATTTCCATCTGCAAGTAACAATTTAAGTGGTGTGTGTTAGTGCCGAGGTGCCTTGTCTCTCTTTCACTCCTTCTTTATACCTTTGAATGTGTGTCTTGCTGCTTCAATGCATCTTTAGAATTTGGAATATTCTGCAAAAGAACGGCATGTTCAACAATGCAAAATTCTATTCCAAACAGCTATTCCATATTGTATTCTATGGAGCCCAGAATTCTTTAAAACTTCCATCTTTCCAACATTCCAATGACAGCCGCTGCGCATCTAGCCTGCGCGTCATCTCCATCGCACATCTTTCTTCCTGTTCCATTTACGTAAAGCTTTTGGATCCGAGTGCAAAAACACAGAAGGAGCTCGTGAGGATAGAGCCCAGGACTTGACGTTTGAGCCCAAGGTTTGACGTTAGAGCAAAGGCCATCTTGTGATCATTTCTCAAATCTCAGCTTGGATCAGGACTAACTTCCCAGCAGAAACTGGCCATGCTGAGAGCAAGAATGGAGGGGAAAAAAGAGGACTGCTGACGCTTCTGCTCTGCATATGTCCACTGTGGCCAAAGTCATGATGTTTCCCAAGTGTCCACCATGGACCAAACTGGCCCTTTATCAACTTTCAATATTCTTTACAGTCCTTTCGGAAAAAAAAGACTTGAGTCCATTCCCGTCAAACAACTACGTAAACTAGGGCAAAATGTGTCCATATGTTCATCTTTTATTAAGCACATGTAGAATATTCAGATTTTTAGCGTCTGCCATGTAGTCTAGGGTTGGTTACGTATTCACCAGTGCAAAGAATAAAAGTTTGAAAATGTATCATCTAATGTGGTTTATTTGAAGCAGAAATGAAATAAAAAATAATTGCCTGCAACTACCCAGGAGCCCATGTGCTGGCTTTGATTCCAACTTATTTTTCATAGCAAAAGCCTAAAAAATATGATTAAAAAGCTCAGCATTGACCACTGTGGAGTAAACAGGCCATATTTTCACCCAACCCAGACAGCACAGACAACAGACAACAGCACAGCGAACCCACATCCGCAACTGACAATGCTAATTACAAAGAAGGTCCATTCAGAGATTTCCCATAACAGACGTTATAATAACGATAAATCAAAATGATTTCATATCTTAAATGACCATTATTTTGTTACTTTGTCAATAAAGGCATGCGGTGCTGACAGGAGGGAAACCTGATTAAACGAGAAAGAGAGGAAGGAGGGGAGAGAGAGAGAGAGAGAGAGAGAGAGAGAGAGAGAGAGAGAGAGAGAGAGAGAGAGAGAGAGAGAGAGAGAGGAAAGAGAGAGAAGGAAAGAGAGAGAAACAGAGAGAGAGAGAGAAAAAAAGAGTCTTTACCTCCAAGTTCCTTCACATTTAATATGGCGTTCTGAAATGGCACGGCTTTGATGCTGAACCCTGGGGGATGAAAAGATTCAAGATTATGAACTCGGTAATGCAGTAAATGTCTCAAATATTAACAATAAATCGCAATCCAATCCATCACGGACTTGGCTAAAAGGCTATCAGATACAAACTTCTCTGGCACCAAGGGATGAAGGGCTAGCATGACTGTTGATGTCTCGGACAAAACCAACCAAACAAACAAAAAAACAAAACAAACCCCAAGAGTCGAATGTCTTATACGTAGGGCTGCAGCAGAAAAAATACTGGGCCTGAGCTGAGCAGCAAGCCTCCAAGGGAATCAATCTGTCTGTTCATCACATTTTAATATGGCCTCTCCAAATGAGCTCTGACAAAATGGCATGTGTTTATGTATTTAAGGATATGCAACAGGGTGTACAGTGTGTCACAGAAGTGCGTACACCCCTCACATTTCTGCAGATTTGACAGGATTCATGCCGCCCCAAAGCATGTCAGCCCCACTGGCCATGCTTGATTTTAAGCATGGGACACTTTTCTTTGTATTACTCACTTGGCTACCACCACACATGCTTGACACCATCTAAAACAAATGTGTTTATCCCTGTGTTTGTCTCTGATGAGTTCAAGATGAACACATTTGCTTTAGATGGTGTCCAAGTGGTAACCAAGTGATTTGTACAAATAAAAGTGTCCCATGCTTTGAGTCAAGCAGTGGGACTGACATGGTTTGGGGCTGCATGACCATTGGGAAGCTGTTCTGACATCATCTATGAGTGAATTCTTGCCATTCACATTTTTTTTGTGGACATACTTTTTAAACCTACATAAAATACATGATGCAATGCAATGCCCAATACAAAAATGTCAATTTCCCAAAATCTTCCAAAATAGATATGCATCATTTTCCAACGAAGCTCTTCATTTCTTTAAAGTGTTGTCACATGAACAGTCATACTTATACCTATTACAAATCTGCAGAAAAGTGGGGGGGTGTACTGACTTCTGTGATACACTGTAGCTTTGGATGTGTCAGTGTTTGTGTTTGTGTGTGTGTGTGTGTGTACTGTGCAGCTGTGATAAGCAGTTGGCTGGAGTCGCTGATATGTAAACAAGCGTGTGTAAGCTGTCAGCACTATGGGTGTGTATGTGTCTGTACGGTAAGCACAAAGCCAGGTGTGTGTGAGAGGTTGTATCTGTATGTGTCAATGTCTGTATGAGTGTCTGTGTATATTTGCATGAATGTACATGGAGGGTTGGGCTGCCTTGCCTTACCTTACACGAATGTGTGCAATGTATGTGCCGTGTGAGTGTACGAATGTGTGTGTGTGTGTGTGTGTGTGTGTGTGTGTGTGTGTGTGTGTGTGTGTGTGTGTGTGTGTGTGTGTGTGTGTGTGTGTGTGTGTGTGTGTGTGTGTGTGTGTGTGTGTGTGTGTGTCTGTATAACTGACCTGTGGTGGGGATAATGTTGTCTGTGGCCTCGTTGCAGAGTCTGGAGAGCAGGCTGGTCTTCCCTGAGCCGGTCAGGCCGATACACACCACGTCATACTCCGGACGAGGAGCGGGGGGTCCTTTACAGCACAACGTCCGAAAACACTGCAGAGAGGGGGCACAGGAGAGAGAGAGAGAGAGAGAGAGAGAGAGAGAGAGAGAGAGATGAAGAGTGTGAGCGACTGAGCGCACATCTGCACTGAGAAAACAATTGACATGTGATGTCTAGGGATGCATCAATACCAATATTGGTCCGATACCTACTCATTATACTCATAATCGTACTCATCAAACACTTGCCGAAACCAGGCACAGATACAACTATTGAACAAAACAATGCAACATCTCGTGACGTTCCACTGACTTGAAAACAGAATGGGGAAAAAAGTGCCTCCTCATACAGTTTGTGCATTTACTAAAATCTAAATATCCATGGAAATGGACAATAAAACAAATACCGGTATCCAAGGTGAAACAAACAAGGCTGTGCATTTACTTTGATTGTATGTTGGGGGTACAAGTATCGATATTGGTACTCGGTATCGGCAAGTACAGAAATGTATGCACTCGTACAGTACTGGTATCGGTTTTCAAAAAAAGTGGTACTGTGCATCCCGAATAATGTCACTGACCACGTGTGGACTTTCCTACAGGTCACACATGCACATTACAAGGCGACAACGAAAAATGGATGGACATATTTGTCATGACAAAGCAGATTTTCTGCTCTTCTCTTTGCTGTGGTCGAGATTCAAGGAGGAATGAACTGACGAGAAGCTAGCCACTGCCAAGAAACAACAGCAGCCAGAAAAGAGGAGAGAGAAGGAGAGAAAAAGGCAGAGAAAGAAAGAGAGAAAGAGATAAAGCAAAGAGAGAGAGAGAGAGAGAGGGGCAAAGAAAGAGAGAAAGCAAGAAAAAGAGAGAGAAAGAAAGAAATAGAGAGAGAGTGAGAAAGAAAGAGAGAGGGAGATAAAGAAAGAGAGAGTCAGAGAGAGAGACAGAGAGTCAGAAAGAAAGAGAGAGAGAAAGAGAGAAGGAGAGAGCGAGCGGCGTGTGTGTTGTGTGTGCTGTGCGCACATCTGCATTGAGATGGAGGAGAAGGACGTCTCGGTCCCATCTGCTGCCCCATCTGGATTCAGGAAAGTTACACCACAATCTCTCATTGCAATCAGATGACTGCTGATGTGACCAGAGAGGAGCAGAGCTCTGCTGCCGCGGCACTGTAGTGGAGAGTACGTACGCATGTACACCAGATAGGGCTAAGGGATAAGGCTACGCTACACGGTAGTGACAGACCTCTCTCGCTCATGAAGACATGACAATAACGCTGTGAGAGTCGTAGAGGAAACACAGCACAGCTCCCAATCTCCCGCTAGACTATGGAGAAAATATATGACTTTCCAACAAAGTAAACTCTCTCTCTCTCTCCCTCCCTCTCTCTCTATCTCCCATGCACACACACACACAATCTCTCTCTCTCACACACATACACACACAACACACTCATATGCACACATGTACCCTCTCTCTCTTGCTCTCTCTCTCACACACACACGCACACACACACGCACTCCCACACACACGTGCAATGGCAGAGTGGTCTTGCTGTTCACATTTGCAAGTCGGCCGGACCAAGGACACCATGAAACGGTCCCTCGGAGCCCCCTAGCAGATCAAAGGATGGGAGTCTGAAGAGAGACAAGGGAGATCAAAGTGGTGCTGTGCTGGGGCCCCCCATTGAAGTGCCTCTGCCTCTGCCTCTGCCTCTGTCCCCGCCTGTGCCATATACGTACATCGTACATGCATATGATGGGATAGGATGGGAGCAAGGCCTAGGCCCAAGTCTGCATGCATGTGTGCTTTGTTTTTCCAAGCGGGTATTGTCAGTCTCCGTGTGCATGTGTGTGTGTGTGTGTGTGTGTGTGTGTGTGTGTGTGTGTGTGTGTGTGTGTGTGTGTGTGTGTATGTGTGTGTGTGTATACGTGCACATACAGTGTGTGTATACGTGCACATACAGTACATGTGTGTGTGTGTGTGTGTGTGTGTGTGTGTGTGTGTGTGTGTGTGTGTGTGTGTGTGTGTGTGTGTGTGTGTGTGTGTGTGTGTGTGTGTGTGTGTGTGTGTGTGTGTGTGTGTGTGTGTGTGTGTACGCAGGCATTTCAATGCACACATGGAGACATATGTGTGCATATGAGTGAGTATGTGTGTGTCATGGTTGGGGCCTCTCTTCAGTAAAAACAGATCTCACTGGATAATATTTAACATGTTTTGACTCCAAGCAACATCGCAGTGAGGGGCCTTTTCCCCCCTCCCAAACCCATCCACCCCAACCTCCCCACCGCCCCACAATACTCAGTCACAAATCCCACCACAAAACATAAATACAGCCCCACATCCATACCCCACCCCCCAACACACACACACACACACTCAAGCTCCCTCACATACCAGACATCTAGTCATTACAGTACATTATATTGCATTACACTTACATTGCATTACAAAGCCACTTACAATTATGTTACAGGGTATTGGTTACAGTCCCTGCAGCAATGTGGGGTTAGGTGCCTTGCTCAAGGGCACTTCAGTCATGGATGGAGGTGTAGGGACTCGGGAGCAACAAGGATGGGATTCGAACCAGCAACCCTCTGAGCTCTCTGATTAAGTCCACCTGCCTAACCATTAGGCCACGGCTGCTTCCAGACCAAATCAACCTAATAAACTCTCACACTTAAAGGGCAACTCCTGCCAATTTCAATGTGCTGTTGTATTGCTCACGCAACCCTTGACTTGTCAGTACCCAGTGACGCCGCAGTTTTTGTCCCAGCCCTTTCCGAGATATGAGCTATTCTAATGGGGGCAACTTTTGTTTACATTTGAAAAAAATGAGCATGGGCCTACTCCAAACATTTTCCCAAAAGGTATCGCTGTTTGCTAGCTGTCTGCTGATGTTGCATAACGTTTGGATGTTTTTGGGAATAAATAAAAATGTTTTTTTTTAATGTAAACAAAAGTTGCCCCCATTAGAATAGCTCATTAGACGGTGGCGTCACCGGGTACTGAGAAGTCAAGGGTAGCGTGAGCAATACATTGAATACGTGAGCAGCACATTGAAATTGGCAGGAGTTGCCCTTTAACCTCTTGCTCAAGGGCACTCCAGCCATGGATGGAGGTGGTGTAGGGAGTTAGGGCTGGGATTTGAACCTGCAACCCTCTGATCTCTCTGATGAAGTCCACCTACACACGGCTGCCTCCAAAGCAAAGCAAAGCAACCTCCCAAACCCTCCTCTAGTCTAAATAGAGTAAGACAGGTCCTGAGGAGGATCAGCAGGTATATCCAGCGTCTTGAAGCCCAGTGTTTCCCGAACTTAGGGTCAGGACCCCTGACGAAGGTACTGCAGGGGAGTCGAGTAGAAAGCAGTTCTACCGTTCGCAGATAGCCTTGAACGCTGTAGGCCTATATGCTTTCATATAATATAACCATTCCACAAACTTGGCAGTAACAACATTCACTTTAGGTAAGGGGTGGGGTTACAAAAATATTCTTGGGGTCCAAAAGAAGCTCCCAGGGGAAAAAAAAGGTAGCCATTGCTTTAAGCCGTGAATTCCTTATGCGAGGCCACGGCAATAACTCCTCGCGGTTAGTCCAGAGATGGAGGGTGTGAGAGGGCTGGGGCGGACAGGCGGGCGCATACGGACTAAGGCTAAGCACCGTAGGCGGTAGTGGGATCATCGTGGCGAAAGAAAGGAGACATTAAGGAGAGGAGGCATTAAGGCCTGGGATTTGTCAGGGCTGTGAAAATATCCACAAATGGTTATTCTTGCGGATGGCAGCCTTTCAAATAATCATCTCGGCTGACTAATGTGGAATGTCCTCCGCTCCTTATACCCAGGCCTCCAACACAGCCTCCGCCTGGCTAACGGACAGACTGGCTGGAGGTATAGACTTTCCTGTGGGGGGCTGCGGGGGCATTCGAAGGGTCGTTTCCTCCACACACCATCAAACCACACACACACACACACACACACACACACACACACACACACACACACACACACACACACACACACACACACACACACACACACACACACACACACACACACACACACACAAGTTACACTCAGACACAAACACAAACCAGACACAGACACACAGACACACAGACACAGACCCCCTGGGCAAAACAGTTTTTTCCTCTTTCTCAAAGACAAATGGCGGGATAGTTTCAAGACACAGCATGCCATGCACCAGTTTGTCAGCCTTGATCTATGTCTTATGGAGCTGGTTGGTAACTTCTGGTACCATCCCATCTCATGACGGATGGGATTGTGATGAACTCTAGCCACAGGAAGAGAAGACACACACACACACACACACACACACACGCACGCACACACACGTCAAACTTACTGACTACCACACCGCGCACTGCACAGTTTTTCACAACGGTTTGGCATATCATAACAGGAAAAAAAAACATTAACAAAAACATTTCCAGAATATGACAATTTTCCATTCAGTTAGCATTCATCAGTACCAGCTCTTAATACAAACCGTTTCCCCCCTAAAATATTTTCTGATTTTTTTGTGTTTGCTAATTTTAGGCCAATGTGGCAACACTGAACGACTTCACAACGCTTCTTTGAGGATGTGCTAACATTTGGCAATGATCAGCAAAGACAAATATAAAATGCCCTTCACTTCCTGATTCTGATTAAACGACACGTGGACCATGACATTTCTGACAGACAGCAAGAAAAAAAAGAAATATGACTTCAGTGGGCATTTTACAAGGCACTATTCATTGGCATTTCCCCCTTGAGTTTTACTGTTCAGGTGATCACCTTAACAACGCATCGACAACAGCACAAACATCTCAATCCACCTTGACAACACATCCTCTCCTGCTTCAGACTTGGCCCAATAAAACAGTACAGCAGTACCGAGTGGGTTTTTTTTGTCTTTGCTCAGTGCTCACCCTACAGGTGGGAGGTGGAACTGCGTTTCCTAGTTGACTACAGACTAGGGATGTTCCACTCCTCCAAACTCACTGGGTACATTCCAATCATCGAATCTCCCTATCCTGGACCTGTGCTTATGTCCACACACTTCGCTGACGCCCCTATGTCAGTCTAGTGACAACAATTTTGGGGGGACTTTTCCCCATTCAACATCCCGATGCAAATGAGAAAATTACCTTTGAATGGCACTTGTGCGAGATATTGAAGTAACCTTCTGTCGTCAATGACGTCTTGCGAGGTCATCACGAGGTCGCAAGCACAAGGGAGGACGGGAGTAACGATAATGAAAGACCCCCACTCAGTGCAGAATACAGGTGATGGCGGGCGGCAAAGCGAATTGAGAAGTGCTAAAATTCTACTTGGTTACAATTTCATGAGCCACTGAGTTTTGAAAGGACTAGCCTGTGTGTGTTGGAGTGGTGCACTTCACCATTACCCTGCAGCTTCCCAGACATCATAACCGACATTACTCAAAAAGGTGTACGTGCCAACAGACATTTCTTTTCATATTTCTTTTTACATTGCATTGCATTTAGCAGACCTGCGCTTTTGACCAAAGCGACTTACAAGGAGGACATTCAAGCAAGTACAGAGTGTGGGGTCAGTACAACGTACAGCAGTATTCAACAGATAGAGAGCAGAAAAAAGTGGAGGACTTGTGAAATGTCGTGCAGGTTAGTACCCATGATTAGAGGTGAGTAGAATTAGTGATGTTATGAAGGGAAGCCCTCTTGGAAGCTTCTTGAAGGAACTCTTGTAGCAACTGGTAGCTTATTCTTTATTTCATATCTTATTGCATGTTACAGTACAACCAAAGCCACAACTAGACAACTTGCGGCTCTAAATAATGTGTAATAGTTGGATAATAAGATAAGAATAATGTGTAATGAATAATAGGAATAAACTGCACGCTGAGCACTAAAAAAAGGGGCAGCCATTGCCAAGGACAAACTACTTTACAGTTGCAAAACAGTTCAGTTCTGCTAAAATTAGGAAACATCCTTTGGCTTGCCCAACAAGTCAAAAAAGGACTCTCCCTGCTCGTCCAACTTTTGGTGTGGGTTGTCCTCATCTGAAGAATTGTGCAAGGTGAGCTTCCTCAAATAATGCAGTGTCTCTGTGGTAACTTGGCCGCATCAGCTAAGATATAAGCTTAGGCCTAATGCCCAAGAGGAAACAATATACCTACAGTGTAGTATATGACTTATGACTCCTATGACTTTTATTGAATTGTATTATTTGACATAAAATAAAACTTTTCTGAATGAATGAATGAATTAAAAATTCCATGTCAATCAACTGAAAAGTAAAGCGAAACAAGAAGTGTGTTAAGGAATTGTTTGCAGACACTGCCCTCTAGTGAGAAAGTCAGAACCGTTCTCCTGAGGAGAGGAGCTGAAACTGTCATACAGTCATAGGACAAGATGCTATCAGGGACGGAGGATGACTGCATGGGCCTCTGGGCCAGACAACAGGAAAGGGCCCCCTTGAGTGCTGCGAGTTTACAAAAGGATTCAGGGTTTCAGGCCAGGTGTTAGAGACCCTATGTTGTTGGTAGGGTGACCATGTCCGTGGCAGGAAAAAGGAGGACATATTTTGGGACAGGGGGGTTTGGGGATCCTCCCCCAAGAAAATTAGCGTTTCTTAGATGCAATTTCATGCATTTTAATGCATTTTTGTCCGGCTTAATGCTGTGCCTTATGCCGGACAAGGCTCTGAAAAGCAGGACGGTCCCCTAAAGGAGGACGTCTGGCCACCCTATGTTGTTGGGGGGTCGAAAATCTGAAAACACAGTGGTTGAAAGTGACTTTAACACAACATGAAAAGGGTCAAATAGAGCATTGGCCTTCAGGGCCCCTGGGTCTTGGCCCAGTAGTCCAATGCAGTAATCCATTCTTGGCTGTGATCAGGACTATTTAAATCCTCCCAGAGTGATGAGAGAGCAGGGCTGGTTGGTCACTGTGTGTCTGATTGCACCCTCTAGTGGCAATGTTGTGGAACTGAACACACGGTCATGGTGTGATATTGGCTTGTTGCCTTTCCCAAACTGATGACTCCTCCCAAGGGATGTAGTGTTATCACTTGTGGAATAGATAGCAGAACGCTGGGAAGAGCAGTTTATTGTAAACATAATTAGTGGTCGACTATAATAACATTGAGATTGTCCAAGGAATTTTAACACTGTGCAATGAACTAGACACGTTTTTTGACCCGCTGGAAGGATACATAACAAGCAATGACAAACAAACAATAGATAGATAACAATTTTCCTCATGCCATGCCATATTTATCTGTCTTGAGACCACAACATCAGCAATATTCCCTCTACAGTGCTGCCCTACAAAAGCAAAAAGGCAGCTCTGCGAAGAGTTCCAAATTGAGTAAAGTTACTTTAAAATCCTCCTGTTGTCCAGCCTAAGTAGTTACATGAGACTGTGTTTTTACTTATTACTGCATTCTATGCAGATCAATCATGGTAATTAACTTTTTTTTTTGGGGGGTGGGGGGGGGTGTTGCCTTTATTTGTGACAGGACAGTGGAGGAGAGACAGGAAATGAGTGGGGAAAGAGAGACAGGGAAGGATCGACAAATGACCCGAGCCAGATTCGAATCCGAGTCGCCGGTGTAGTAACCCAGTGCCCTACCGTTTAACTTAATATTGTGATATCGGCGTCATTAAAATCAAAATAACAAATTTTCGACAACAGTGCAGTTACTGCCTTTTTGCTTTGAAGAGCAGAGTGAGGTCAAAGTAGCCTGATTATCATCGCCGTTCAGAAATCTCCGAGAAACAATGAACATTTCCCAAACGGCATGGTTGACCTGTCTCCCTTGGTCTGCTTATGGTTGTTTGCTCACCGACAAAGTGAGAGGAGTTCCCATATTTGCGGGAACTCAGAATGTACTTGACCTGACTAGTTGCAACGCTGAAAGTGTTGCATGTAGGAGGGTACAGCCTGGCTAAGGTCAAAGGGTACATGGCTTGGCCACCCATTCTCTCCAGTCTGTGGTGACATTGCCAAACCTGTTGTACCATGTTGACAAAACAAAGTCAGTGTGAGGCAGGGACAAAGGACGCTGGTGGATGGGTGGATGAAATGTCTGCCTGTGCTGTGAGTGACTTTCCAGAGCAGAGGGGTAGACTTTCTTTTTTCCAAAGATTTTTTTGGGGCTTATTCGACTTTATTTGACAGTGAGAGGTGGACAGGAAGCGAATTGGGAGAGAGACGGGGAGGGGTCGGCAAAGACCCGGGCCAGGAATCGAACCCGGGTCAGCCGCATGGCAGGCGAGTGCCCTACCATTTGGCCACGGCAGGGCCGGGACAGACTCTTTCAGACAGGAGAAATTCAGAAATGTACTGTAGACGTTTTACAAGCCCAAGTCTCTTTAACAACTGTACAATGAAATTGCAATTACAGTACATAAACTCTCTTGTTAACTTCAGCTAGCGCCGATACAAAAGGGGTTCCTGCTGTTGATTGGCCCCTTAAAAGGAGAAACAATTTTCTGTGAGCTACAGTGTAGCTTAACTTGCTTGGACTCAATCAAGAGAATTTGGCAGTAGTTGAAAGTCTGCATTTTCCCATTACCACAGAATTTTACTTGCTTCTAAATAGTCTCGGAAAACACATTTTGTTCACAAGAGGGGAAAAGCAGTTACATGATCTGCAATACCGCTACTCCAGGCTTTTCTGCAAGCGGCATCATGTTATGACCACTGTAATGAAGTAATCATCATCATAATTATGATTATTATTCATTGTTATATTGTTGTTACTGCTATCATCATTATATCCCCGAAACGCGGAGCGTCGGGGATGTAATGGTTTTGCGTTCACCGCCACGTCCGCCGCCGCGTCCGCGTCCGCCGCCGCATCCGCCGCCGCGTAAGGTCTTTCGTGTTAACGCGATAACTTTTGAACGGATGTTTGGATTTGTCCCAGATTTTTTGGGTGAATGCTCTAGGGCAGGTTCATGAACTGATTCGAATGTGGAGGTCAACACTTTCAAGATGGCTGAATTCAAGATGGCCGAATTTTTGTTTCGCCCATAACTTCTGACTGGGTGGATGGATTTCTCCCAGATTTTGTGTTAATGCTCTAGGGTAGGTTCATGAACTTATTCGAGTTTGGAGGCCAACACTTTCAAAATGGCTGAATTCAAGATGGCCGAATTTTTGTTTGGCTTATAACTTCTGACCAGTCGGATGGATTTGTCCCAGATTTGGTGTGTTAATACTCTAGGGTAGGTTCATGAACTGATGAGTTTGAAGGTCAAAATGGGTTTCAAAATGGCGGAATTTTTATTTGGCCCATAACTTCTGACTGGGTGGATTGATTTGCCCTGTACTACCTTATTTTAACAGTTCACCATTTCAGTGAATCTACCATATTAGGTACAGTGTAACAATATTTAATACCATGTAATACTAGTGTAATACCAGTGTAACAATATGCAATACCAGGTACAGTGTAATAACCAGTGTACAATATTTAATACCATGTAATACTAGTGTAATACCAGTGTAACAATATGCAATACCATGTAATACCACTTACACAAAAATACATGATGTAGTACAAAATTGGTACTGGTGTTACACTGGTATTACATGTTATTAGATATTGTTACAATGGTTATTACACTGTACCTAATAGTGAACCATTAAAGGGGCATTCCACCGGTGGAGACATGAATATGTTACTGAAAGTGGGTCATATTTATAGTAGAATAGTAACATACATTTCTAATTTGGTGCCTTCTTGGCCAAGAAAAGGCAGAAAATGACTTTTTAGTGCTTGTGGATTTGTGACAACAATTCCCATAATGCACTGCGATGCTCAAGTTCCACAGGCCACACCCAGTTATTTGGGACTCTATGCATCATCCCTCCCTCAGCTTGCAGGCAGTGTTGCCAGATTGGGCTGTTTCCCGCCCAATTGGGCTGCTTAGGATGGTCGTGTGCGGGTAAAAATGGCATTTAGCAGAAAAACCCGCCCAATTTTAGCCATAGAAATCAATAGAATTGGGCGGGATTTTGAGCTTCTAGGCTGGTTTTGAGCATTTTTTGGGCTGAAAATCATCAGCCTCATCTGGCAACCCTGCTTGCAGGTGCATCACAGTGGGACAGACATCACTGGAAAGGAGAAGCTGGAGCACACTGCAGCTTAGTTTTCAAGACTTTATTTTGTGCACACATGCGACCAACGTTTCTGTGTTGCTACACCTTCTTCAGAGTCAAATGATAGCAAGAGAGAGACACACATTTCAAGACTTGACATTCACAGGTGATCCTACTTGGTTTGGCTAAATTGGTCTGATCTCATTGCAGGTAATTGACCCCACCCCCCAACACCAGGACAAGATTGTAGACAATTAGACAGCTTGCCAACTTCCCAAAACAAAATAAAAAAGTGAAAAAAAAACAATACACAAAGAACATTGTCAATAAAACCACAGCTACAATTATTACAAGACCACAGCCGCGATGCTGGAACAATTTGTTACAGAGAGCAAGACATATTGTGTTCCTCATTTATGCCCTGAGGCTCCACTGAATTTAGAGTATGAATCCAAAATGCCTTTCTACGAAGCCTCTCTGTCTAATTGTCTGCAATCTTGTCCTGGTGTTGGGGGGTGGGGTCAATTACCTGCAATGAGATGAGACCAATTTAGCCAAACCAAGTGGGATCACCTGTGAATGTCAAGTCTTGAAATGTGTGTCTCTCTCTTGCTATCATTTGACTCTGAAGAAGGTGTAGCAACACCGAAACGTTGGTCGGGTGTGTGCAAAAAATAAAGTCTTGAAAACTAAGCTGCAGTGTGGTCCAGCTTCTCCTTTCCAGCTATGCCAGTGACTTACTGGCATTGTTGCCAGATGAGGCTGATGATTTCCAGCCCAAAAAATGCTCAAAACCCGCCTGGAAGCACTAAATCCCGCCCAATTCTATTGATGTCGATGGGAAAGATTGGGCGAGTTTTCCTGTAAAATGCCATTTTTACCCGCAGACGGCTATCCCAAGCAGCCCAATTGGGTGGGAAACAGCCCAATCTGGCAACACTGCTTACCGGAGCCTCAATGCCAGTGATTTCAAAAGCACTGGGACACTGATCTGTGATAGGTCTGTTAGAGCATTAGGTCCAACCCCCTATGGGCGGGGTTGAAAAGGTGGGAAAAAGGCTTGTAGTCTCAACAGAAATCCACCTCTCTTACACTTCCTATGTCGATGATGCAAAATGACCATTTTTACATCATTGACATAGGAAGTGTTAAGAGATGAATGCGGGTTTCTCCTATCTCAGGGGGAATTGAGAGATTTTTGCAAGACCATTCAAAAGTATGACTGGGTGTCTAGCAATGGAAAGTCTAATGCAAAATGGGTGGAGTGTCCCTTTAAAACAGTGTTACCATTTGCCCCATTTTTTGCTTCATTTTCACAATAGTCATTTGGTTTTAAGCCTATGCACTTCATTGATCTATGTATAGATATTAAATATATTTCTTTAATATTTTGTATTTATCATATACGTTTATGAAAAGGTGGACGGGAGTGGTAGGAATGATGGGGGACTGGAAGCGTTACGTTTCGGGGATATACCTTAAGCCAGGGATGTCAAACTCAGGCCCGGGGGCCAAATTTGGCCCGCGGAGCCATTTTATTTGGCCCGCGAGATCATTTCAAATGTGTATTACAGTTGTCCCACATACAACATTAGTGTATAGCGTAACACGAGTTAAACATGAAATTTGCTGTGTCACAGGATGTGCAGACACATTTTAACTAACAAATATGATGGGAAAGAGTGTATGTGAAATTTAAACTCAAGTATGAACATGCATGCACTATTTTAGTCCATTTTTAAAAAGTAATGGTTGAATTCGGCCCGCGACTTTGTTCCAGATTTTGATTTTGGCCCTCGGTCAATTTGAGTTTGACACCCCTGCCTTAAGCAGTCGAAGGCGACTGCACAGGCAGTCTAGTTATTGTTGTTGTTATTGAAAACATACAAAATAAAAGATTAATCATTGAATACAATGAATTTTCAGAGTTCCATTAGCAGCAGCAGCATCCTTAAGTGCTGTTTCCACGTAGCAGGATATTTTTGAATGTGGATATTTTTCTCACCCGTTTAGGTGATAACGCAACATGTGGATAAAAATAAAACTCCTGCAAGGTTTTAACCCCTGAAATGGGATTTTTTTTTTAAAGCCGGATTTTTGATATGTGGATTTTAAAACTCTGGCTACGTGGAGACGGAAGGCCAAAACCAATGCGTTTTCAAAAATGTCCTGCTACGTGGAAACAGCACCTAAGAGAGTGGTGTCCCAGGCCCACTGACTAGACCACACATGAGCCTCTAAGCTACTCCACACCCCTGCTTTGCCTGCACGGGCCACGGGGTCACAACATGGAGGTCTGGGGCCTGGAGGTTACATTACAAACCAAAATACTGAGGCTTAAAACACTCCACACAAGCAAGCTTACATATAGCGTAACAACATTTACGAGGGACTGCAAGGCGCTATAAAGGCTGCTTTTTCTGCGGTCACAGTATCACAGCTGTCTTGAGATTGCGTAATTTAGATCTTCGTTTGCACTCCTGTGGTATGCATCCCATTCGCCATGCCAGTGTACAACTGTAAGTTATTTCGGTTACTGTTGGACATCTTCAATTCCTTGTGGATGAATACAAGGTCTCCACTCTATCACCCTAATTTGATGTGAACTAGCTTACTGGTTTATGTGGTGAAACTCAGCCCTTCCCTATAATTTCAGGATTGTTTTCTGTAAGGATTTTATGTAACGCATGGGATTTAAACTATTAAAAAAACTCAGAGCATCACACAGCAAGCTGAATTAGAACTTTAAGTTCTAATGCTGTTTAATAAGCAATACCAGAACAGGCATTTCTATATTGCACAAATATCCTCTTCAGTTTACAACGAAAGCATGTGAATAATAAATTGACAGAACAATGAAAAAAAGGTTTGGCGAATAAATACTCAGGTAGTCAAACCCTACTACAGAGATCAAAGTCAACAAAGAGTGTTTGAGCCATGAGCCCTTTTTTATGGGATATTACAACAGGTTAAACCGGTGGGACGAGAACAATTGCTTTCAGTTTTCATGGACAAACACAACACTGAGCTTATTCCTCGAGGCTACAGTTTCACACTCCGATCCCACACTCCCAAAGGTTGCCTTACAGTCCACACCCACTGGCTTGCAAAAGGTGCCCTGAGTGCAAGAGTAAGCAGTGACCCTATCAATCACCAGACTGAACTGGTCCAGTTCACCCACTGACTATAATTTTTCAGATTCGTGGTGGCTACAGTTTCACTCTCAACACAGACTTGACAATAAGAGCACTGGGCCCGCAGGTGGCCAACAAACTCACTGGCTTGCAAAGGTGCTGCAAAAAACACCCACTGACTTGCAAAACCACATAATTAATGGATGAAGTTATCGCATAAGCACTTAAAATAAATAAACTCAAACGATTTGCTTCAGGTTACCTTGCCTTTCTAAATTGTCTCAACTATGAATTATTTATTGATTGTGCTGAAAAGTTGAATCAGTGCAATGAAGCAGTTTAAGTTGAAGCAGTGCAGGGATCTTTTCCTTCGTCCTGTCAATTGAGCATTTCATTCATTTTTCTCTTCCCCACAAAATATGAGTTTTAGGAGTCATGGCTTTCCAGACCAGTCAGGAATGTGTGACCAATGCAAGACCAATACATTCCACCCTCTTTTTCACTCTGCTTAGAGCTCACCCAAACTGCAATGGAAAATGCCCAGGGTTGCATGTAGCCCTTTCCAACCATGTTGGGCAAACAAAAAATTAGTGGGTGTCTTCACACAAACACCATATCATTGAAGATTATCCTGCCCCATGGACAGTGGAGGGTAGTAGGTTTATTATTTGATCAGAGCAACCAGAATATCCAATTGCTGCAAAGGCTGGAAGCTGACAGAGACAGGTCAGTTGTCCCTGGCCCAGGGATCCAGGGGCCCCAAGGTTGGGGCCTCACTACATTGTATGCATTGATTGGGTGGGAGGGGAAAACAAAGCTGTCAGCGGCCCTGCTTGTAAGTACTATAAGCAGGCCAAGTCCCATTCCCCAATATGCAGCAGGTACCGTAATGGTTTACCAAAGCATACTGACCCTATTGGACTGAGTGATCATCTGAGGCAACAAGGGGATGCCTGTTCCATTGGTTTGCATCCTCCAACCATCTTTGTAGTTTAGAAGGTGATGGTCATATTACACTATTGCCACAGCACCTGGTAAGTACACAGTGTAACTTATAGTGCATGGAAGCAACTTGCCATGGGGCCACCCCATTTTACTTCCAGACCATGCAAAAAAATTGAACGAAAGAGAACAGGGTGATTCAAGCTAAATCCTGATTCTGTTTAACACATGCTCTGAATTTCACATATGATAGCAGCGCATTTAATGACTTGGATTTCCAAAGTGGCTGCAATTCAGACATGGAACCCAATTTCCTAAACGTATTTGCCCACAGTTTGGCCAGTAAAAGTTACATAAGCGTGCTGTACCCACAACCCAGACCACACAACGAGGGGACACTATGCTTCACTGGGATGCTTCTGCATCCTCAAACAAACTCTGCAGTACCATAGTGTTTTCATAGTGCATGCAGGTGAAGGCCACACTGCCTTTGCCATGCAGCTTCTGGTACATGTAGGTTAAGGCCACGCTCGGCTGAACGGCACAGGATTGGGCTGGGCTGGGCTGGGCTGGGCTGGGCAGCAGTTGTTTGCCAGCTGGATGCGTCCAACAACAGGAAACAGGAAGCTGGAGCTGACCTCCGACCTCTGATTGATGGCACAAAGGAGGGCAGGAGGGAGGAAGAGACAGGCCTGTCACACAACCAGGCAAGCAAACCAGGCAATTGCCGAGAGTCCACCAGGTAAAATACGCCCCCTATTCTTCTATTCAAATGACAGCAATGCCAACTTTTTGAGTGCGGCAAAACCTCCCTAATAAATTTGATACTGCTATCAAACTCTCTCTGAAGGGGATCCCTCCACCAATAATTTGAAGACAAAAAGAGACTCCAAGTCACTCTTTGCCTAGGGCCCCCAATTACCTTGCAATGGCCCTGGGAATGGGCAGGATAGGGTAGAGGAAACGAGGCCCACCCGCTTCTCTTTTCTCTTTGTGAACTCCCCAGGGACACCTCTGCATTCCATGGCATGGCTGCAGACTGGCTGCCATGTGCAATGCAGGCAGTGGGTTCCTTCCATTAGCCTAACTCCCGTCCTCCCTTGTGCTTGTGGCCTTGCGAACACGTCATTGACAACACAAGTTGTAATTCAATATCTCGCAAAAAACGCAATTCAAAAGGCAATTTTCTCATTTGCAATCGAATGGGGAAAAGTTCCCCAAAAGTTGTTGTGGCTAGGCTGACAGCGGTTAAACATTAACTATTTTGAACAAGGAGGCGCAACGAGAGGCCACAAGCACAGGTGGAGGACGGGAGCTGGGATGCGAGGCAAGACAACATTGATGATCAACGTTTTATTCAATGTCTCACAAAAGCACATTTCAAAAGGTCATTGTCTCATTTTTTTGTTATCAGGATGTTGTTGAATGGGGAGAAAGCCCCCCAAAAGTTGCTCTGCTTAGGCTGACGGCCGAGTTTGTTATCTCCATGGCAGCGAGGCGACACCAAGGCAAGAGGCCACAAGCAAAGGAAAGGGCAGGTGCGGATAAAGAAGAAAGTCACCGGCGCATCAGCAGATAGCTTACGTACCGTTTCATTGGGCAAGTGCTTACCAAATAAATCAGTTTGCCCAATAAAACATTAAATCATCCTGATGTGAAGATGCTCCCGTGACATTCTTCTTTATCTGCCTTTACTGCTCCTTTCCCAGTGACACACCAGATTGTGAAGTGCAGGAGCGCGGGGGATATCTAAGAGGAGGTACTAGGGGCAGCCATGGCCTAATGGTTAAGGAGACGGACTTTAGATCAGAGGGTTACAGGTTTGAATCCCACCCTTCTACTTTGCACTTGAGTAAGGCACCTAACCCCATACTGCTCCAGGCACTGTAACCGATACCCTGTAAGTAACTGGGATAAAAGTGTCAGCTAACTGTAATGTAATGTAATGCAATGATGTAAT
>NC_085867.1:32017219-32079719 GCF_034702125.1 Engraulis encrasicolus | reverse complement strand
GGGCCTACATGTACGTATTTCCAATCAGCTGTAACAACAAAAAAGGGGGCCAGCCAGGAAACTAATTTGATGGCCCCTTAGCGAATCAATGTAATAGGTGCAAAATGTTTATTTTGGCGCCAAAAATAACACTCTTCCAGCCTTGCCACAATTACATTATGCAATTGTGACGCCATGAGAAGAGTGCAAGTCCACATATTCCCATGCATTCCATGCATTGTGTGTAGCTTTCTGCTATTTTTTTACATTCGTCCAGGACAGGAAAACTATTTGAATGAGCCAAATGAAACGCATTGTTGTAAGTGAGCAGGCATGCTATTCTAAAAAAAAAGGGAGAAAAAATCACATCCTTAAACATTTATGCCTGTGCTAGCCAAGCCAGTAGAATGACTGTTAAGCTGCAGACTGTTTTGCTGAACATGTTCATTGGTGGCCCTACCATGGCGCAAATGGTAGGGCACTCGTTTGCCATGTGGCCAACCTGGGTTCAAGTCCCGGCCCAGGTCCTTTGCCAACCCGTCCCTGTCTCTCTCTCCCAACTCGCTTCCTGTCACCATCTGCACTGTACTATCATGAATAAAGTCAAAAAGACAAAAAAAAACCCCAAAAAAAACATGTTCATTGGTGACACAAAATTAGCACTTTACTCATTGTTAAGGGGTGGTTAAGTCCTTCCGCCATCTACAGTATTTCTCCCTCCTAGATTAGACCAACGACAGAGGGAGGTGTCAGTGGATAAGAGAAACATTAGCCCATAAAGTAAGACTCTACTGTACAGCAAGTGTTTCTGAGCTCATGTTCCATGTCACATAGTGTTAGAGAGAGAGAGAGAGAGAGAGAGAGAGAGAGAGAGAGAGAGAGAGAGAAAGAAAGAAAGAAAGAAAGAAAGAAAGAAAGAAAGAAAGAAAGAAAGAAAGAAAGAAAGAGAGAGAGAAAAAAGGAAGAAGGAGAGAGAGTCAAATGTTTCTATGCTCGTGTTCAATGTCCCCAAGAGTCAGAGAGAGACAGAGAGAGCGAGAGCGAGATAGGGAGAGAGAGAAGGAGAGAGAGTGAGAGAGAAGGAGAGAGAGTTATGGGGCACAAGGCGAGACGTGACTGCTGAATAAAGATGAGAGCGAGGCAGGCGAGGCGAGGCGAGCGGTGACTTGTCCCCTGGCCGGCCCTCGTTGACCTCGCAGCGGCACATTAGGAGATCCTGCTGATAAAGCTGCACTTTTACACCCCATTGCAGCTGAACACTCACAGGCCGGCCCGTGCTAATGAGAGACATTAGGCTGTGCCAATAGCCAGGGAGGGAGAGAGAGAGAGAGAGAGAGAGAGAGAGAGAGAGAGAGAGATGGAGAGAGAGAGAGAAAGAGAGAGATGGAGAATTGAAGAGAGAGAGAGAGAGAGAGAGAGAGAGAGAGAGAGAGAGAGATGGAGAGAGAGAAACCAAGAGACAGAATGAGAAAGAGAATGAGAGAGAGAGACAGAGAGAGAGAGATGGAGAAAGAGATGGAGAAAGAGATGGAGAAAGAGATGGAGAGAGAGAGATGGAGAGAGAGAGATGGAGAGTTGAAGAGAGAGAGCGAGAGAGAGAGATGGAGAGATGGTGAGAGAGAGAGAAACCAAGAGAGACAAACAGAAAATGAAAGAGAGAGGGAGCGAGAGAGAGCGCGCGCGCGCGAGAGAGAGAGAGAGTGAGATAAAGAGGGGGGAGAACGAGTGAGAGAGGCAAGAGGGAGAGGGCAGGGAGAGAGTGAGGCTGACCACAAGAACTCTGAGACCACCATGTCTGGCTGACCAACCGTGCAAGTCAACAGACAGAGGCCACTGAGGCACAACCACTTAAGCCACACGCCGCGGCCTGTCAGTGAGTCAGTCAGTCGGTCGGTCGGTCGGTCAGTGAGTTTCCCACTGAACTTCTACTGCGGACAGTGGCGCTAAGTCTAGGGCAGTGGTTCCCAATTGTGGGCCGGGACCCCTCGGGGGGTCGTGGAGGTCTTACGGTGAAGTCACGAAGAGAATGGAATAGTCAAGTTACATAAAACCTATACAATTACATATGTCTATGATGGCAACATTTAAGTTAACAATATTTGCGCTATATGATGTGGGAAGGGGGATGGGCATGAAAATATTCATAGATACCAGCCAACCATGGGGATAACAGCAGAAACCACTGATCTAGGGGCTCCAGAAGGACCACGGCCAACTTCACAAGTCATCCCACAAAACAATGAGCAAGAATCTGAAAGAAAAATGTGTTCTAAGAACTCTAAGGAACACATACTTCTATGGAACATTTTAGATCTGAGAAATAAAAGGGCACTGGCACAGATCCTAGATTCCTCCCTCAGTACTCTCTGGCACTGCTGTCAGGTAGGGATACAAATTGTGTTCTGCAGACGACTAGCACATATATTTAGACTGGAAATATCACCACAACGTACAGTACCAATGTCCAGTGAAGAGGGCCTGCTGACTGACGTAATTCGTGCCTGAACCCTGTTCACTTCTAAAACAATGCTTCAACAAATGAGAGCGGATTAAAAAATAAAAAGCGCTCGACCTTCTGGACACGAGCTGTGGGAGCCGCACTGTCTCCTCTCGGAGGGTCACCTCCTGACTAAACAAAAGAGAGAGAGAGAGGACAAGCAGCAGCAGCAGCAGCAGCCCCCTATCAGAGCAGTGCAACGCATGGTCCAGCAGCCCCATGGTCCTGGCTGAAAGGGCTCCAAGCCAAACTTCGAAGTCGACCCCCCCCCCCCCCCCCCCCCCCCCCCCCCCCCCCCCCCCCCCCCTCCTCCTCCCGCCAGTCAGCCTGGCTGATCGGCCCTGGAACTCAGGCATTCTTCAGAGGGGGTGTTTGCTGTTATTGACAGGCCATGATGAAGAAGAGTGGAATAGTTATGCGGTAGGATTGGGAATTGGGGAAATGACCCAGGCTAAATTCCAACCTGGGTTCCCATGGGCAGTTTGCCCGTATACGAGTTGGTGCATTAGCGCAGAACGGCACAGCAGCACAGAAGAGCACCCCCACCCCAAACCCAGGCATTCCGGTGCACCATGGTGGCTCACGTTCACTCGCTCTGTACTCCAAATAGCTTCCATCCACAGCGAGCTGAGATGTGCAGTACAGTACACTACCGTCTGTATGCTGGCCTATGTGTGTGAACCATGGCCTCTGTATGTTCCATTCCACTCCAGTCTTTTTAAGATCAGGTTTCCAGCAAAATGCCTCCCTGCTAAGACCCTGGGTTTAAGCTGATCCTGCACTGGCTTCACATGGCTACTACCACTGCGTAACGGGGTATGCATTTCACAGCGCAGACAAGAATCTTGAGGATGCACCCTGGGTATCCGCCCCGGTCAGTTTCAGTGTAGCAATTAAGGGTGCAAATAATAATCGAAATGTATCGATGCAACGATCCTACAGCCGACGATTTAATCGAATCGTACCGTATCGTGGGACATTCTTAAGTATCGAAAATAATCTAATCACTGACCCCTGTCCAATCTAGCTCCATAACATAATAGAAGTAGAAAAGCAATTGGAAAAAATCATATTGAATCGAATCGTACGGTATCGTGGGGAATTCTTAAGTATTGAAAATAATCGAATCCCTGCTTTAAGAAATCGATACCGTATCGTATCATCATGAAGGCTGTGATTTACACCCCTAGTAGCAATGCAAAACCACTTTGAGGAGATAAAGAGAAAATTTTATCGCCTTAGCCTTATGAACATGATAAATTAATTTATTTAAATTTCTTTCAAATACTGTACTTAAATCAATTTAATTAATCAATTTAATCAATTAACTAGATTTGTAAGCTCACTAGTTACAGTAAGCTTACATTAAGTCCACTTGTTAAGATGATGGCAAATTGTGACAAAAAGTCTTTCTGTCACCATCATGGGAAAAATTAGGATAGGATACAGACACCCGTCAAAACAAGAAATTTGTCAACAGTCAGTGAGAACTGCAGAGTGTTGTAGGGTGTGACAGCATGCTCAGCTGAGGGAGAACATGATCAGTGATTGTAACCTGAGAGAGAGAGAGAGAGAGAGAGAGAGAGAGAGAGAGAGAGAGAGAGAGAGAGAGAGAGAGAGAGAGAGAGAGAGAAAGAGAGAGTGCCTTACAGCGGAAGAGAGTGCCTTACAGCGGAAGAGAGTGCCTTACAGCGTCCCACCCAAGTTGTTCAACCCTATATAATAACCGGTTTTGTATGAGGTCCACTACAGCACAATGTCCAGACTAAACCTTGAAACGCCTAAAATGAGACCCAATCATCTATTTTAAGGCATTTCACCCCGCGGTTCAGTACAACGTGAGATTGCTACACTTGATCCTTGATAGTGAACTCTGCAATCATTAGGGCCCCTCGGTTTTCCGCAGGTGCATTCATGGTGTGCAGTTCACTGCTTGCTGAAAAAAGCTGCTGTGACATTGTAAGTATCTTGTACTAATCAGTGCTGGCAATTCTGGGTTCAGAAAGCAAAGACCATGTCACAAATTTGATCCAAGCAGCTCTGGATTCTGCAAACTGTTAAGTTTTGGTCCTTACTATTATATTATTAAGTAATAATAGAGACTGTGTGTCTTAATGGGTCAATAATAGAGTTGTTATATGGGATCGGCCTACACAGCACAGGGCCCATTTTAAACTCTGTAGTATACAGAGTGCTTTCAGGACCCAGAACATGAGCCCTCATTATGGAAATGGAAGTAGGCTACTGTAATCTCAGAGAGTATTCCGCTTGTTTTATTATCATGCGCTAGCCTGACGGTGGATGGAAAGAACTAATTTAGGAAAAGAGAAAAGGGGGTCAGGGAGCAAGTAAAAAATCTGTACACACACGTAATGTTAATGTTTGTCTTACTGTTATGTTGTAGAAATTGTAAGTTAAGACTGCAAACCTAAGCATAGTTAAGACACCGACTGTGAATGAACAATGAACGTGAGTGACGTCACCATCACTGCCGTTTTATACTATACAGTAGGTTTTGCGAGTTAGCACAAGTTTCGCCCTTACCGTCTGAGAGCCGATCCTGCAAAGGAGCCAGCTGAACTGTGCACACTCCGAGGCAGTCCACAGCGCTGTTGTTGTTTGTGCCATTTTGGGGAAAAAAGACGGGCCAACCGAAACAGTCTCAGGTCAACAAGAGGAGCACAGAGGAGCACCAAGGAGCAAAAAGAGGCTCGACCCAAGATCAGGATTGTTTTCCAGGTCAGTCCAGTGCAGAGAGATGAGATCACAATCTCATACCACCCACCTCTGGGAAAATGATGTTAGAAGATGAGGACATCTAGGCTAGCCCGTGTGTACAGTATTTCAGTATCTAGCCAGCAATGGCACATTCAAACAAATGCAAAGTTTGTACCAGGTTACAGTACAAATTAACTTTCAACATGCCGACTGAAACAGAGATAGAGGTCTCACCTTAGGCCATACAATCACTTGTCTGTTGTCTGTGTATTTATTTTAATCCTCTTCGTTTCCCCTGACTTCCCTAATGTGTGCCGCTGTAAGGCAGGCCTCTGTCAACACCTCGTTCTGCAAGAACGACTAAGTGGGCCGACTCTTCTTCTCCCTCACTATAATCATGTAATGTTTGACCAAACCTTTAACCAACTTTTGACAATAAAGAAATGCCTTTCAGAGATCCCTACTTCAGTGATTCAGTATTTAATTCAGCCCACAGTCAGGTGAATTAAAAAGTTATCCACAAAGGAAGTCAGCTTACTATTTTTTATCACTCTTGCGTGTCGGAAGATAATCCAGAGATGACACATTGCTATGAACAAAAGTAATCAACAACCATGACATACAACCGGATCCGTACCAGCACAAAATGGATAGCCCAGGTCGTCTGAATAAGTGACGTATTGTATCAACAACAACAAAAATCACCTATGTAGATAGATTGTGGTGCAGTGTTTTTTTTTAAATAACCCCCCCCCCCTGGTTTCAAAATAAGTCTCCCAATGCCCCCTTGACCTCATCATAACATAAGCATGCCACAACGCCCCCTTGGCCTTAGCATAAGTCTCCCAATGCCCCCTTGACCTCATCATAACATAAGCATGCCACATCGCCCCCTTGGTATTAAAAAATAAAATAGAATAATGCCCCGCAAAGGCAACTGAGCATCGCTCCCTCTGAGCTGCATCCTTCCCAACGCCTCCCTGGGAGACTGTAGAACCCCCGTTGAGACACACTATTGTAGATACTAGAGTATCCAAACTGTATAATGAACTGGATGAGAAATGAATCCTTGGGGGTCTCTTTCTTTGATTGGGTTAATATGCTACCAGCTACAAGCAGGTAAGCCCAAGCCCACGCACTGCAGAAAGCAGCGGAGTTGAGTTTTTCCATCTTCTGGCTGAAGCTCTCTCTCACACACTAATGGGGTTAAGGTCCACAGTCCTGTCTGCTTAGGCTCTGACACACAGCTGCTCCTAACAGGTGCTTCAGCCAATGTATAGCATATTGAAGTGTGTGTGTGTGTGTGTGTGTGTGTGTGTGTGTGTGTGTGTGTGTGTGTGTGTGTGTGTGTGTGTGTGTGTGTGTGTGTGTGTGCGTACAAATTTAACCCCTTAGCGCAAAGCCTCGTTATAACCATTGTCACCAAAATGGTAATGACCAAGTCTTAATCTGTTACTTTCCTGCAATGTCATAGCAATGTTATTATGATGTACTTGAGCGTTTTCAGCGAGGAGTGAATAGACCCGTCCACGAGGCGAGCCCACAGCAGTAAAAGTGGCTAAACTAAGGACTGACCAAGTGACTGATTACTGTGATGGGGTTTGTTTGTTGTTTTCATGCAGTCCTACAGGAAGTAAATGTCTGAAGACTGTTCAGTGTCAACAACTATGTGTAGGCTACTTCATTAGAAAGTAACTTGCCTCATTCTGAAAGGGGAAAATGCATACTGTACAACAAAAAAGATTAGATTGGATTTTACCATGATTCTATTAGCCGTCCTTACGGAACACACATCAGCATTTAACACTGAAAATGGGCATTGGGATGCTTCTAAAAGCAGCGTTCAGGGTGCTGCTCGTGCATCCACTTAAACAGGCACTGGATCCAAAGTAATCATAAAGAACAGATAAATCAGCACACTGTCACTTACTACAAAACAAACATCTGCAATTAACACTGAAAACGGGAATACTGGGCTGCTTCTGAAATAAAGGCAGCCAGACACACCATTAATTTAAAAGAGCTCTTTGGACAAATGTTTTTTTTTTTATGTACTTAAACAATGAACAGTGGGGGTGGTTGGAGCACAGCCATGTCCATAAAAACCATAAAAACTAAGGCAGTGGAAAATCTCACCTTCATTGAACTGCATGCACAGCATGGGGAAGCGCTGTGCCCTCTGAATAAACACACAGGTGTCTACAAACTATGGCTACTTGTTACACCCTCTTTGGGTTGAAATGTGTCATCATCATCATCACCTCACTAATGAACACACAGAGATATGGGGGCAGAGAGAGAGAGAGAGAGAGCGCGATAGAGAGAAGTGTGTGTGTGTGTGTGTGTGTGTGTGTGTGTGTGTGTGTGTGTGTGTGTGTGTGTGTGTGTGTGTGTGTGTGTGTGTGTGTGTGTGTGAGGGTGAGTGAGTGTGTGTGTGTGTGAGTGTGTGAGGGTGAGTGAGTGAGTGAGTGAGTGTGAGTGAGTGAGTGAGTGTGTGAGTGTGTTTGTGAGGGTGAGTGAGTGTGTGTGTGTGTGTGTGAGGGTGAGTGTGTGTGTGTGTGTGTGTGAGGGTGAGTGAGTGTGTGTGTGTGTGAGTGAGTGAGTGAGTGAGTGAGTGAGTGAGAGAGAGAGAGAGAGAGAGAGAGAGAGAGAGAGACCGCTGAACCTGCATTGGGGACTGTACAGTACACTCTTTCCACTGATGGACTGTGACAAACAGCCACAGTAGGTTAGAACAGAATGGGAAAACAATGCACGATGAATAGCCTATAATGTGAGGATCTAATGAGAAAAGAACACTCAATTTTCATTTGTTACTAAAATAACAAAAAATAGTTCACAAAGTAGGCATTCTCGTATATCCCACACATAGAGGGCACACCGTCCAATTCCCATAATATTGTGTTGTTGAGTATCAAACCTACATACAATGGCAGTGTTTATAAAACAGGGAAGGCACATAATAGGAAGACAAAATCTTCCCATCATTACAATACTAATATGCTCAATGTCAATTCTTATGGCAACAGATCATTGTTAGGTCTATTTCAGGCAGTACCCTACTGTCCTGGTCCAGGGTAATTTGTGCATCTTGCAGGCCTGCAAGATGTCATCCCACATAAACTCAATTCATGGTGAAAGGAAAATGTCATTCTACAGCTAACACTCTCACTGAGCCTATTAGAAATGTGATGCATTATGGTTTTTATATATAAAATGGACCATGCCCTTGGCCTTCATCTACTTCAGTTGGTTCAATGCCAGCTTTTATGTCAATTTTTAGTCTGTTTCTTGAGGAAACTGTGCTATTCTGAGAGTCACTTCACAAGGCGGAAACGCCCCGGCGACCTTACTGCACACGCCTGTGCATGTTCTTTTTCTGTGAATGGATTCCAACTAGGATGTGGACGGAGGAGTCTAGTCGTGAAACTTTCTTCAAAGCCACAGCAAGGAGCTGTTCCAATGTAAACATTTCCCAGCACAGGGCCATGGGTGGATGCCAGTAAACGATTTAGCGTGTAGGTCGAACATAAACATTTTCTTTAACTCCTCACAGCTGATTTCCAAATGTGTAGATCTAGCATTCCAAATACACCGACCATTAAATTTACTCTCGATACTGTCACAACATCCTGCATGATGATGCTGCACCACCTTTTCTATTTGACACCGCGGAGGACTGTTCTATGAAAGTAAAAGAGCCAAGTTTACGGCTGTCATTAGTTATCATAACCCAGGTTAGCGTTGGTGATGAATCAAACCCTCGCCAAAGTCATTCTCCAACTTGAAAAGTCTCTCTGCCCTCACCTCACCCTAATGAGCTGGCTGGCCATGACTACTGCAAGTATCACAACAAGAATTAGAGCTAATTTAGTTGCCTCATCAAGTAAGTAAAGTAGCCTATGAATCTGTTCCATCACCAACCGCCCTTTTAAAAAGGTAAGGTTACTGTTCCAGGAAAACACCAAAACAGCTGTTCCTTTAGCTAGTAGGCTAATATTTCTGTTAGCTAACGGTAAAGCTAGCTATCTTCATGTGCACAAAGCATCAACAATAATAGACAAGCTGCAACCGGCTCGACTTTACAGTAAAAGAGGGAAAGTAAAACTGCATACCAGATAATCCATTAACTGCCTGGATAATTGGTCGTAGTCCTCAAGAAAGTGCAATCCAATCAATCAGCGATGATTGTCTGGGAAATAGGTGTAGATCTGATGCATCAAGAAGTCTGTGTTGACGACCAAGAGCTTTGTATTCCCCGCCTTTCCAGTGGAAAATATATCTATGAAGTTATGTAGTTACAATACCGACAGCTATCGAGTTTCCCCAAGACTCTGGTTTCACCAATGTGCAGCACAAGTAAGGGGTCCTACTGTACGATGTGTAACAAATGCATACCCCTTCCGTCCGTGTTTGTTGTGCTACCAAAATATTGGAATTTGACTGTGGCCGCCGTAGTGATAGCTAGCTACAATGTTGCAGGAACTGTGGAAATCCCTTCTTCACGTCTGACGTAGCGCGAGCAAAGATTCTGTAAAAGGAACAGGCATGCCGCACTCCAGATTCAGCGAGAACCCGATGTCAAACAAGTAAAATGCCTTATTATTTTGTAAAAATTAAACAAAAAAACTAATGTTTTACTTCTATGCAGCAATACGCATCTGTGAGTTTGGTAAGGGCATATGAACGCGCTATGAGACAATTAGGTGGATGTCATTCAAGCTTTGCGAAAAGTAAGGAGAGTGAAGGGTCTTGTTCTGAAATTTCTTTAGCATCCTCGGCCATGATGTCATGATCTTTGTGCACCACGTGACTGAGTTGGTTCTCCTTTCTCCTTGCTCGTACTGACATCTAGAGGCGATATTGCAAAGTTATTACTAGGCCCACAGTGGTTGTTGTAAGCAACTTACTACACAGACATAGGCCTACAGGCTTTATAGATGGCTGGTTACCAGCCACACACCCCATCCTATTATTCAGCATACACATGATGACCAGGGCTCTAAATGAACATAACCCACCAAAACGGCTAGTAGAGCTCCAGTCCATTGCGACATATAAGTACCCATGAATGGCACCCCTTGTGGTATTTTCTACTGGACAACTTGGTGAAAGTTTTGATAGGCCTATATAAGTTGCTGAAACTGGATAATAGCCTATCTGCTTCCCAGAGCACATGGAAGGCATATCAATAACCAAATAAACACTCACTAAGTTGTCAAAGTGGCTATTTTCTACCAGCCATACCGCATTTGACCAGTTGTTGGGTGTTAATTTAGAGCCCTTCACATTAGCCAGACCACACCCACCTTCAGAGTTGCTTCTAGTCAGGCCAGGAGCAATACAAATACCGTTTCTGAGCTCTGGAAAAATCAGGAACTCCTCCCACGTTGTCGGAAAGCAATGAACCAGTAGCAAACCAAGTGAGGCGGGTTACCCATGTCGATTGGGAAATGTTAATTGTTATGCTGTTGGTCAGACCAAGTCTAGAAGAGATTTGAAAGTCGATGATAAGGCTACTTCTCTTGGCCCATCATGGAGACCTAAAATGGACAACAACTCAAATGTCACAAGACAGTCCATTGACCGTTTTCCAACATGAGTCTATATTTTTATGTAGCCTCTAAATGGGGTCGTCTGCGGTGGGCCTATTCACTATTTGCTGAAAATATTCAACTACATCACAACAACATTGCTATGAAGGTACCGAGAGCAGATTCAGACATAGCCATTTCAATTTTGGTGACAGTAGGGTTATAACATAGGCTGTGCGCTTATGGGGTTAACTTAGCTGGTTGAGTTTTAAATAGCAGCATAACGCATAGGCCTACTTGGGGAAAACAATTTGATAACGTCATGATAACTGAATGAATCTACTGTATTTGCAACTGAATGAACGGAATTAATAATTTGTTACTACCTATACCACTAGGTTATTTGAAATTAGATATGCTCATCTACCACTATAGTAGAGACATAAACATGTCTTTGTGAGTCTAGCTGAATGGAAGTTCTAGAATGTCATGTTTAATCAAGGCCACTGACATATACAGTAGGTCAGTGATGGAGGCCAAATGTGTGTTCTTTACAAAGTAGGCATGGGAGAGGCTCCAATTTTGCTAGCTCAATTATTACAGTTAGTAGGCCTAGAATGAATTAGTAGTAGAATAGGGTGATTAATTCATTTATCCGGAATCTAAATGAAGTCTAGCAGCCTTCACATACTGTATTACGCACAATACACAATGCAAGACAGTCAGATCAAACACGTGCCACACAACTGCATCCATATAAGGCTGCTTATAACTTTGGCCAGGCCCGGAACAAGTCCCTTACAGCCCCCCTCATCCAATGCATGTTATGTAATGAAGACCAAATTCTGGGCCCCCTTTCTCCCTGGGCCCAAGACAACGGACCCACTTAAAACAACAGCCATGCTGCACAGTTCAGAGTACACGAGTGGCAGTTAACCTGATTGTGGAAGTGTGGGGTTGTGAGTTGGCATACTGTATGTCATAGTAGTTCAAATAGCAGTATTCTTTTATTTCCAAAATTCTGACCTTATGGCCTTTGTCTGGTCTCTTTATGGGCAGTCATGGGTATGTGGTTAAGGCGTCAGACTGAAAGCCCAAAGGTTACCGGTTCCACTCCCGACCCACCAGGTTGGAAGACACAGTCATTAACCATTGCTCACCCGCCATCCTCCTCCATGACTGAGTTACCCTGAGCATGGTACAGTCCCACCGCACTGCTCCCTTGAGATGCTGTTTGGTACTGCCCCCTGGCACAGGTGAGGCATAAATGCAATTTCATTGTGTGCAGTGAACACACCACTCTATGAAGTGGTGTGTCATAATGACAACGGTGTTTCCCAGGTAGGCTTCCACTTTGACCTTGTCAGTTACTTGGTAAGCCTCAAATCATGTGGCAAAGGTCAGAGCTATTATGGATTAAAACATCGGAAATGTGGAAAATAAAAATAGGTATGTGGCATGTGAGGCAATAGGCCTGTTCTTTGAAGTCTAGAATCTAGCTTGACTCACTTCATTGTGGGTATCCATGCTTCCCTTTCTTTGCAAGCTATAACCAAATACTCTAAATACACACACACACACACACACACACACACACACACACACACACACACACACACACACACACACACACACACACACACACACACACACACACACACACACACACACTCACACAAGATCAAAAACTAGAAAAGTGCCCAGTATCTAGGTGCCAAAGTCACTATACATGATCTCTTCCTTGGACTATGCATAGTGGCTTTGGCACCTAGACACTTTTGACACTTTTCTAGTTTTGTGTGTGTGCGTGTGTGTGTGTGTGTGTGTGTGTGTGTGTGTGTGTGTGTGTGTGTGTGTGTGTGTGTGTGCGCGCGTGCGCACGTGCGTGTGTGTGTGCGTGTGTGCGTGCGTGCGTGCATGCATGCGTATGTGTGTGTGTGTGTGTGGAATAGGGAGATCTGACCCTGCGAATATGTATGGTGGATATTTGTGAATATACTGTTTGTGCAATGTTGTGTAATGTCCTTGTGTCTTCTTCTGTATTTACAGTACGTATGCTACTTGACACCTTAATTTCCCTTGGATCAATAAATGATACTCTACTCTAAAAATAAGCTACTGCATGAACATTCAGAGGGCACTTACACGTAATTAGGATTAGCCTACTTTATGTTCTTATAAAGTATTACAAAATTAGATTTTCATTATTTATTGTGTTACATTGCATTTATATTTATAAGATAAAATTGAACAAGAAGAGATGTTGACAGATGAATGCAAAATATTGTTGGATTAAAATAATACAAAACAACACAAAATAATACAAAACATGGACTTTAGGCTACTGTACAAGGCCTGCACATTAATCTTAAACTGACATAATAGAAGCTGAATTGTTAATCTCTGGGGAAAAAAGAGGCAATTGAGAGGAAAACAATCTAAACCTCCACACTAAACATGACATAAGTCCTGTAAAATGTCATTTTTAAACTGGTGTCTTTGAAAGAGACGGCAGGATTTCCACTTCACTCTGGAAAAACTGGGTCACATTTGCAATTTAATTTAGCCTAAGGATTGTGTGTTGGGTGGGTTTAATGTTATCAATTTAGTACGAGGATCATCATGATGTTCATAATGCATCATAACATGACTTCTGTCCTGAGAAAAAAGACTATTCTCTGTTTAATTGTTTCGATTGGCTCCACCCACGATTTGTTGGGCGAGTTAAAAAACGTATGACTGATACTGTTGCTGCTCCGAAGCATCTGGAACTAGAGTTCGAACGCCTGGCCTCAGCAAAATTCTTTGGACATAACCCAGACTGGATAGCTATTTTAATCATCCGTCGTTTTGTGGGTCTTTTCTTGCTCTTCACTGACATCAAAGAGGACAAAAACAACTTATACGAAGCAGGAGACGTTGTATGGTACGTGGGTTGTAAGGTACTGTTACGAGTGTTGTTCGGAGCCAGTTGGCCACGGTTCTGCGCGTTTGCGGCTTGTATTATGGCGCTCAGAGCGAAAGCTTTGTACGATTTCACTGCCGAAAACCCTGGAGAGATATCAGTGAGAGAAAACGAACTTTTAACTTTGTACAGCGAAGAAGTTGTCGAGGGATGGTTAGAGGGAACCAATACCAACGGGGAGACCGGACTCTTCCCAGCCTCATACGTGGAAATTCTGAACAGTCATCTCGACGCAAATATTTCTCAGAACAACAACGGCACATCTGGAGATGGGTATTATGGAAACCATTCCACAAGTAGCCACGAAAGTCACCCAGTACATGCCCAGAAAACCTCCACCCCCACTCAGTCGGCGTATGCTGCTCAGGCACATCAAAGGCTCAGTTATCAGACAAGTCAAGGGAGCGACGACGATTGGGATGATGACTGGGATGACTGTTCGTCGTCAGTGGCAGACGAGCGATCCGTTAATAGCCAAAGTAAAGATGGACAGTCTGCATATTCATTAAACACCTCACCACGGTCACACCAGCAGAAAGGCTCTGCAACTGTGGGCAGAAATCTTAACAGATTTTCAACTTTTGTCAAATCTGGTGGAGAGGCTTTTTTACTGGGTGAGGCATCTGGATTTGTCAAGGATGGTGATAAGATTTTTGTTGTCATGGGGGAATGTGGCCCAGAGTGGCAGGAGAACCCTTATCCCTTTGGGTGCTCAGTGGACGAACCAACCAAGCAGACCAAGTTCAAAGGCATGAAGAGTTACATGTCTTATAAGATCACACCCAGCCATACACAAAGCCAGGTGCAGAGGAGGTACAAGCACTTCGACTGGCTGTACGCCAGACTGGTGGAAAAGTTCCCCGTCATCTCAGTGCCTCACCTGCCGGAGAAGCAGGCCACAGGCCGCTTCGAGGAGGACTTCATCTCCAAGCGGCGGAAGGGACTAATATGGTGGATGAACCACATGACGAGCCACCCGGTGCTGTCCAGGTGCGATGTCTTCCAGCACTTCCTCACCTGCAGCAGCAACGACGAGAAGGAGTGGAAGCAAGGCAAGCGGAAAGCGGAGAAGGACGACATGGTGGGCGCCAACTTCTTCCTGACCATCAGCCCGCCCGCCGTGCCCCTCGACCTGCAGGAGGTGGAGAGCAAGGTCGAGGTCTTCAAGACCTTCACCAAGAAGATGGACGAGAACATCATCCAGGTGAACGTCACCATCAACGAGTTCGCCCGCAAGCAGATCACCGGCTTCAAGAAGGAGTACCAGCGGGTGGGCCAGTCCTTCCGGCTGCTCAGCCAGGCCTTCGAGCTGGACCAGCAGCCGTACTCGGTGCCCCTCAACCAGGCCATCGCCTTCACCGGGGACGCCTACGAGGCCATCGGGGACTACTTTGCGGAGCAGCCGCGCCAGGACATTGACCCCATCTCGGACCTGTTGGCCATTTACCAAGGACACCTCACCAACTTCCCTGACATCATCCATGTGCAGAAAGGTTGGGCCTATATGCTTTTAAAAACCCATTTCTGTTGCCTCTTTGTGCAGATGTGCCTGCCAGCAGGCTTGTTCACTCTTTGCTGAGAAGACTCAACTACATCATATCAGCATTGCTATGGCATCACCATGAGGCTTAAGTCACAGGTTAAGACTTGGTCATTGGTATACTTTTTCTTTTTTAAGATATTGGTTGGGCTTTTACACCTTTGTACACATTCTACAGACAGGGCAGTGAGAGAGAGACAGCAGGCAAGTGGAGAGAGAGAAAGGGGAAAGGATCAGAAAATGACCTCAGGCAGGAATCGAACCCTTGTCCCCAGCGTAATTTGCACGACCCCTCAGCCCACTGAGCCACAGCGTCCCGAAGTACTCTTTCAATGCATTCTTGTGATGCAAACCACAAAGCAGAACTAGAAGTGACATTGGGAAGGGCAGATGCAACTGAGTGTACCCACTTCACTGTTTCAAGAAGTAGAGCATGTCAACCTCTAAACAGTGTGTCCCACTATCACTAAAGTTCTCTCATGCAGCACCATATAGTAGAGTAGAGAGTCGGAACTAGAGTATCATACGCACCATACTTCTAACATTCCAAAAACGGAATGGTATCATCTATGCACTGTATGTGCACCAAAAGCCATTCAAAAGTTAATACAGAGCCCCTGCTATAACATTACTGTCACTGTCACTTAATCTGTTACTTAAGACTGTGTTATGTCATAGCAATGTTGTTATGATCTAGTTGAGTCTTTTCAGTAAAGAGTAAATGGGCCTATCGATGGGTCTATCTACACTAAGAGACCAGTGGTATTGCACAAACATGATTTTCTTGTCTTTTTAAACAAAAATCTTACAAAGTATAGGTCTATACATATCTGGATGCCTGTGTATATGGATGACATCTTAATTTACCACACCCAATTTTCAGCACCAATATTCACCAGAACTGCAGGTAAACCCCACTAATCTGGATGATTCAAAAATGTTTCCGAACAGCCATGAATCAGTATGTGTTCACTGTTCTTGCTGACGATGTAAGCTTATGGCTTGTGTTCCACAGTAGTGGAAAGTGATATTACTGTATGCATGAGTGTGCAACATGAGCATAGGCTGTAGTCTGAGTCATAGAAATGATTGACTGGTGTTCAGTAGAAGCAGAATGAAAAAGAAGTTGAAGACGAGGAGAGTAGAGGAGGGACGGGAGGGAGGAAAGAGAGTTAGTGAATGAGCGAGTAGTTTGGAGAGGTGGGTGGGTTGTGATCGGTCCTGTGAGGGAAAAAAAAACAGAGGGTGCAGGCCAGGGCCAGGCTTTCCGGTTACCGGGGAGACATGTGGCATCCAGTGTGGAATGGGAGAGAGCCCAGTGTCAAATTCCACTCCTCAGGGGAGGGGGAGGTAGACTCCTCTTCTCAGTCTTTCCAGATTTCCTCGGCCCCATATCTTGGACGCCATTGTATAGGATGCCCCCTTTGCCTCCTTTGCACTGTAACATAGTTGCCCCATCTATTACGGGACTGGGGCTGTAACTTACAGTGTGCTTGTTACGTTTTATGTTGTGGAGCTTTTGATGACGGAATGTCTTAAAAGTACTTTCCAACGTCTGAAATTAACTGCCTTTTTTTGCTCTGTTGGCCATTTGCAACACTGTCTTCTTAGCTGGGCCTGCTAACAACCGCTCCATTGAATCTATTAAACCTCAGATGCTTTTGAAGCTTGCCAACAGAGGGAGACTCTGTGAGGACAGTTTATTGTTAAAGAAGTTCTCAGCACTGATTGAACCACCAAAAACACTTACAACTTTCCACTGGCTTCCCCATTTGGCGGCTGCTGTTTCTGCTGCTGCTGCTGGCTGCTGCACGACCAGAGGCTGTGTGTCCTGGTGTGCCGCTTAGCCTGAATACCTTAGGTTGGTAAGCTGTAAATCACTGGGCTTTAAAGCTTGCTCTGGAGCAGCATTTATACACCACTTAAGAGGGTCACAGCGCAGGGCCCTTGCTTTGCTTACTTGGCACTGTTTCCAGCAAAAGTGAGAGTTAAAGAGTCAAGAGTTAATAGTTAAATGCAAACACACAAAACTTGCAGTCATGGAAATGAACATATATCTGTCATGCGTAAAGGTGATGGGTGATGGGTTTTGCAACATGATCATAAATTGGCCCATTCGTAACTGCATGAACATCAGTCCAAAGAGGATTTCCAGAAGGGTGTACTGTACTGTACTGTACTGTATGATGTGTAGAAGTTTTATAGTGCTGTTATGTATTTATTTATTTCATTTTCCATCCTGACCTCTTGTGCTGCTTCACCTCCCATAGGAGCCCTAGTCAAAGTGGACGGTGATCAGAGCTTGTGGTCCTGTTTTTATGTCTATTTATTTCATGTATTCAGTTTCAAATCCAGACCTAGTCCTGCTGCTTTGCTTTCCTCAGCACCTCTTACCCAGACAGACATTGTTATTTTTAGCGTTCTTCCCCTTTTTCTCTTCACCAAGGAGGTGTTTCTTCATCTTGACTGGTTATTGACAGGCTAATGCTGAAAAACACGGAAATTGTCAGGATTCGTAAGAAGCTGATTTGTTTTTATCAGCAATCCATGACGAATTAAGCTGCCTTGGCCCTTGGCAGACGCCTGCACTCTACGAGTGTGTTTTTTAGTTTGTTTATTCATTCATTCATTCATAAATCCTTAAGTGCCCCGTATGCTGCTGGCTTGGCTAACCATAGCTCTCACTAAGATGGTTGTTGTGTAATAGTGTAGGCCAATAGTCCAGTTTATTTAGGGTAATCATGTTTGTTTGTTTATTTGTTTATTTATAATTCTGACCTCATATGCTACTTTGCTTCCCTGGGGAACTCTCTGGGGAGATCTTTATGTACAGTTTGTAGTCCTGTTTTTTGCATTTGCTTTAATTTTAAATCCTGACCTTTTCTGTTGCACGCCTTCCTTTCCTTTCGGCTCCCACAGGAGTTCTCAAAGTGGATGCTGTGCACACAATTTATATCCCTTTTCATTAATTTACTGTAAAAATTCTAATTCTTATTTCCAGTTTTAAATTGAATTCTAAATCTTTAACATTCTTGAGCTCTGACCAAAGTGAAGGAGTGTCCGCACCTTCCCTTCCCTTCCCTCAAGAGTTTTCAAAGTTGTGCGCAGTTTATTATAGTTCCTTTTTATTTATTTAATTTTTAACTGTGCACCAGGAGCTCTCTGAGCAAAGTGAAGACTTCTCAAAGTCGTATTTACAGTTTATTATAGTAATTTCTTTTATTTATTTAAATTTTAAATCCAGCGCCAGGGGCTCTGACCAAATTGAAGACTTCTCGAAGTTGTGGACGGTTTATTATTGTGGTTCCTTATATTTATATATATATACATTTTTCACTCTTAAGACCTGGCCTCTGTTATACATTTTATGTTACCTTACCAGAATGGCTATGACCAAGTCATAATGTAATACTAATGACTCTGTGTAATGTCGTAGCAGTGTAGTAGTATGTTAGTTAAGTCTTTTCGGTCTTCCATTACAGCATTGCTCTGGTGTACACTGCATTATGAGGCCGCTACACCCTGACCTCTGCTTGCCCCACTTGGAGGTCTGACAAAAGTGAAGAGGTCTCAAAGTTGTGCACAGTTTAGTACATTCCCCTTTTATTTATTATTATGAGGTTTTAAACCCTGACCTATTTGCTTGCCACCCACCAGGAGTTCTGACCAAAGTGAAGTTATATTCACAAAGGTTTACCATAGTGAAGTTGTGTTTATGAAGGTGTGTAGGACCCTCTTGTAATCTCTCTGTTTCTTGTTATTTTTTCTTATTCCATTTTTAACCCTTGACCTCTTGCTTGCCCCCCACCAGGAGCTCTGACCAAGGTGAAGGAATGTCAGCATGGTGCGGCGGATGGGGGCGTGACCGACCGCTGCAACATCATCTCCTGCGCCACCATGGCCGAGATCCAGCACTTCCACCGCACGCGCGTGCGCGACTTCAAGGCCCAGATGCAGCACTACCTGCAGCAGCAGATCAGCTTCTACCAGAGGATCACCGGCAAGCTAGAAGAGGCCCTGCACATGTACGACCAGGCATAAAGAAGTCGCCGGAAACACACCCTGCGCATGTACGACCAGGCTTAAAGAGACACCCTGCGCATGTACGACCAGGCTTATACGTGTGGCGTTACTAGAAACACACCCTTCGCATATACGACCAGGCTTAAACAAGTCTCCGGAAACATAACATACACACCTACTCCTACTACCACACTGACCCCAGCAGACCAGCCTCTTACTGTGTATCACTGGCAAGCTGGAGGAGGCCCTGAACATGTACACCCAGGCCTAAACGTGTCACCAGAGACAGACACGCTGCACATGTACGTCATGTTACAGGCCTAGACGTAGCCACTGCTTCACTTGCCTGGTCACTGGAGCAAAAACACCAGCACCACCCCGATGCTACCTTCATGTACAGCCAGGCCTAGACGTGTCACCATAAACATACCACCGCCACCCCATGCTTGGCCTTCTTGCACATGGTCAACCGAGCTTAGATGTGTCATCCAGAAGCACGCCGTCACTCGTCACCCTCCCTGTGTGGACCTGTGCATGTGCGACAAGGTCTAGACACACCATGCTGTTACTCAGGTGCTCTCCCTATGGCCTTGCCCATGTCGGATCAGGCGAACAGATGTCACCAAACCCTAAGATGAAAAAAGCCTGTATTTTTCTGCTCCCACTTTTTTCATTTTTCTATTTTTGTTTTTCATTATGTTTTGGATGAAAACCCTTCTTCAGGAGTCTTGACGTCGTTGAAGCAGACTTGTACCAAAAACATACGGTACATACAATCACACACACCCTCCTCTTGGATCTGCATGTGTCCAACCAGTCCTATGCCTCCCCTGGATCCCACGTCTACCACACTGCCCCCCAGCCCATGTACATGTATGACCAGGCCCATGTTACCCCACCCCTTTGGTGGGTCTCACCTAATCAGGACACACACACTTGGCACTGGAGATGGCAGAGTGTTCTGGTTGTTATGGCCAATGATGGGCAAAATGGATTCATTAGTTATAACCCAGTGCCACATACTCCAAAAGACTTGGTTTTACCTGTCCAATTCAGCCAGGTGATTGGCTGGTTGAATGATCACTTGGTTGAATTGGTCATTTGGAATATGTGGCGCTAGATTGTAGCTAATGAGTCCATTTTGCCCATCACTGGTTGTGACGCTAGATTGAAACTAATGAATCAATTTGGTGGGTGCCAAATGCTAGTGCTATATGCAAGTGTCTGGTAGACACAAAATCATAACTTACTATCGTATCGAGTGGCTGGTAGATTGTTTTTAAGAATTTACTTTTCAGTGGCTGGCTGGCAAAGGTTCACGTTTTGGATTAGCTATCTTTCAGCACTGTTTTTTCCTGTGTGCACATTGACAAAGACCAACATCGGAAAGAGCTTGGTGTCATTCTGCTCCAGTGAAGGGCAGAGCAGAGTTAAGTGCAATATGGCGACACAAACACACACACACTCATCCATCTGGCCTGACAGGATGGCTATTGACTGATGGGATATTGACCGGTGGAATATGTGGTCGAATATGTTTGGGCCTTACATATGAGTGGCTCAGTCTACCAAGAGCATTTTTAATGACGGGCCTGACATGTTGGATATTCTCTCACATTTATATATATAGATCCTTTTTATTTTTTCTTCACTAATGTTGCAATTTTACAAGTTAACCATTCCATTTTAACTCAGAGAGAGAGACATTTGATACAAGTCCTAGACGATTGATTTGAATTTTGAAAACAAAAGACATCACTGGGTATCATCATTTGAAAGGGCGTTGCTGGTGCTCATTTGTCCTCCCTTCCTTCTTACAGTAGAAGACATCAGCCTTTTCACTGTTTTAAATGTGCTTTTGTTTTGACCAAGACATTTGCCAGGTGCACAGAACTTTTACAATATACCCTTTTGTATTACTATTTGTGCCTTTTAAATTGATTCATTTGAATTTTTTTTGTTCTCTGGACAGGCTATGTAGTAGTATGCAATCGAGACTGTACGAATTGAATTTTGTGTCTTATGGGAACACAGAATATTGGGCACGCATTCCACAGCTGGTAATCAGTTGGGCACACTGCTGTTCTGCTGTTAGTCTTCAGGCCCCGAAGGCCGAACACCCTCACCCACTCACACACAGACACAAACACAACAAATACACACGCACAAATAAATACACAAACACACACACGCGTTTGCTGCACACACACAAATATGTGCACACAGAATACAGTAGTAGTAATAGACAGTCAGAACAAGGGGGATATTTCTTCTGTGTGCGCAGCAGGATATACTACAGTGGTGGAAGTGTGATTGGATGCACCGGTACTCCTCCTAACGCTATCTTGTCTGACAACTGTTGGAAGACACAACATACAGCAACAGGACGTCATAGGAATTTTCACCCAGGCTGGTCCAGGCTGTGCAACACTGTAGCTGATAGAAACTGAACCTTGCCTCTGGAGATAACAGCGCTTCTCACCGCAACCAAAAAGGACATTGTACTCGGAAGCAGGGTCGCCGACAGCTTTGGCCGTGCCTGGGACAAAGTCATCTAAAAGGCCCCCCAAGCAATGTACAATATACGGACCTAGATCTGGGCCGCCACTCTCCCTGGGCCCGAGATAACTGACCCCTTTGTCTTCCCCCCTGTCAGATTCTCTGCCCGGTAGGCATGGACGGAAGGAACACCCTACTGAAGAGGTTACTTAACACCTCCTTCCATTATTTAGTCCCGATTCCCCTGGCCCAGGCCTTGTTCCCTAGTCCAATATTAAAGGTGCATGTATCTCATACCAAGCCTTTCTAACTTTTTTTACGGTTGTTTTTGCAATCACTTCTATTCCCCTTCTGGGAAATACTATGTCATAACTTGCTGAGGATTTTTTTTTTTTTTATGTTGGCATCCGTGTGAATGCAAGTCTTTAGTTCAGTTCGAACAACATGCGAAATTGCATAATGAAATTAAACAGTTAAACATTGACAAACCTGATTAGAACGGGCATTCTTTGCACAGCTTTTGCACGCACACACGCACGCGCGCACACACACACACACACACACACACACACACACACACACACACACACACACACACACACACACACAGACACCAGGCGACACACACACACACACACACAGACACAGGGCCCACAGAGGGCTGAGATCAGCTGGTTTCACCAAGCCCCCTCTATTGGGCTTATCCTTTATCTCTCTCTCTGTCAGTCTGTCTCTCTTTCAGTCTCTCTATCTCTCTTTTTTTTTCATCTCTCTCTCAGCCTCTATCTCTCTCTTTGTGTGTACGCGAGCTGCGCGAGTGGGGAAAAATAACCCTGGCGTGGTGCAGAGTGAATCCAGAGGCTTTCCTCCTCGCACTCACAGAATGAATTATTTATCAGCGCTAAAGTTAGCCCTTATTTATTTCCACCCACTGATAGACTTACTGACTGACTGACTGACAGACAGACAGACAGATGGACACGAGCCCTTTAACAGGCGGTCGCTGCTGCAGCTCACAGTTGGACACTAATCAATCCGTTGCTGTAGCAACAGGTACTTATCTCGGTGCTGGACAAAAACACCTCCCTTCTGTGATGTGAAAAAAGGAAGACTGTCTTATGACCAGAGGCTCTGGAGTGCTCTGCTCTGCTCCGGAATCTGATCTCTTATGGCTAATCAGATTTGATGTTTATAATGTGAGATTTCAAGGCAGAATTATGCTTGGCTGTAAATACTGTATGTCTTTTATGTATGTGTACAGTGATTGACCACATTTCACAACACCACAACAAACTGCATTGCAAAGCATCACACATCACTATTGCTGGATCTCAAATGGCACACTTGTGCACTTCGGGCACTATGTTTTAGTGCGCAACTAATACGGCCTGCACACTGAAACATGAACACTGAAGTGCACAAGTGCACCATTTGAGATTCAGCAATAGTTTAAGTTCATCAATTACAATAGTAATAACAAAACAAACCCTGAACTTGGCCTCATCCGTGTAATCTTGAAAGGGGTGACTGAAGACCACAAAATTTAAACCGCACAGTTTACACAGATGCCGAGCTTTGACACGTATCCCTAAAGTCTGCCAGTGTACCTTTAAGTGTGGAGTAGTGTTTGTCTGTCACAGAGAGTGTCCTCTAGTGTTGCAGTCACAATAGCTCATTAAGTCCGGCAGGGGACAGGGGGAGGCCGTGTTGGAGAGTGCCAGGAGCAGGGCCGGATTAAGGCACAGGCTAGATATGGCTGCAGCCTAGGGCCCCCCACCTGCCAGTGGGCCCCCGATTGGCCAAAAATTGCAGAATGAATCTGTAATGACAGGTACAGTTCTAAATCTTGTTGATACTCCTTTTCACAACTGGCAGACGTGTTATCCTTAATTCCTAGCTTGTAATTATGACACTTTCTATATAATTTCGTCCTGAAATTTGCCTTCCAAGGGGGCCCACAACAACCTGTAGCCTAGGTGCCCCGGGCCATATTAATCCAGCCCTGGCCAGGAGGACCAAGGACTAAGGCCCTGGACAAGGCTGTTGCTTTAGCAGCCACTGCTGTTCATTTGTCTGCCTCCATGATCAGTATTCAGGCGCAGGGTTACGTGCAGGACTGGGCATAAGGTAGCTCCAGGCTCGAGCAGGCCTCTTGTGGCGGACAAACTGGATTTAGAAAGAAAAACTCCTGGCTGATACTCATTACATTACATTACATTACTCTTAGCTGACACTTTTATCCAAAGCAACTTACAGATATTTACAGGGTATTGGTTACTGGAGCTATGTGGGGGTGCCTTGCTCAAGGGCACTTCATGGGCCATGGATGTAAGGGTGGGATTCGAACCTGCAACCTTCTGACCTAAATACCCCAACGCCAGATTGATTGCTCTGGTCTGCCTCGAGCTCCAGGCTCAAGAAGGTCTCTGGGGCAGGTTCTCTGTCATCATTTGTAGAGTCAAGTTGCTGCTATTTTCATTATTGTACAGTACTGCGATTTCCCTTGGGGCTAACTGCAGATGTGCAAATAGACTTGACATATACATTGATCCGAACTCTTTAAAAAAAAAAAATCATAACAGAGAACTGTATTGGACTGTTTATTATTCTGTGACATGATGCTGGTGTGGTTGATTTTGGATTCCTAGAGCTGAAAGACTTTCTGGAATTCACCCACAGTGTATCCACACATATACAGACACACATTCAGTGTACAGTACAAACACTTTCATTCACACTATGACACACACACCTTCAAAATAATGTAATGCTGTAATGCTTTCCATATATACTGAACATACTGGTACATAAATATATGGTCCAATCGTAAGTTTCTGTTGTAAACCGAACCAGGCATCAGTTAAAGCAAAAACAGAATAACACAAAACAGACACTGGGTGAGGTGGGTGTTGACACTCGAGTCAAACCTTGGGGAGTAGACTGATCTTGCAAAAATCGCAGAAATACCATGGCAACATCACACAAATTGGAAACAGTTTTGAGGTCAACTTGGAGATTCGGTCAATGGAATACATTACTTACATGGCAGTGGTCTTGGGTTATTACATCATTCTTTTTAGATGCTTGGTTTTCACTTGCAGCGTATTAAGCCTTGCAGCACCTATTCTCAAAGGAGCCATCCCTTCCAAGTACAAAACAAAAGACCCTGGTATGCTGGTATGCAAAACAAAGGGTTCTCAGAGAAAGGGTTCAGCAGGGTCTTGTTCATTTGTAAACATCTTTTCTTAAGTAATCATCGGTATTTCAGAGCAGTGCAATTCATTAAGTGCTTAGAAAACACACTCCCCACAGCATTCTTTACCCAGTATGCGATTAACAAATTGAGCGATGCAATCGTTTTGCCTGGTCTTGTAAAACTAGGCGAGCGCATTGGTTCTCGCATTCCTACACCATGACACAACAGAAGCACTCCTCCCAAAGAGCAATATGGCAACAGTACAAGTGAAATTATTCCTGTATGGAGAAAAAAAACACATAAAACACAAACACTGCAGAAAAGTTTTATTATCCTAAATAGAAAATACTGTAAAATTGGACTCCTATGTAATAGTCCTTCATGCAAGTATGCATGTTTGGATTGCCATTTTGTCCAAAATTGAACTCCCCAGTCACTTGAAACACATGGGACACGGCCACAAAGGGTCATGGGAAGTGGTGGGGAAAAAAGCTTACGTAAGACAATTGTGCGAGAGGGACATGGAACGTCTTACTGGTGCGCAAAAGACAAAAGTTCATACTTCCTGTTATGACCCCTGCTTCTTCTTCAGGTGCTGTGCTGCCACCAGGGAGGCCTACAAGGGGGACAAAGGGGTCAGATGTCCCAGTCCCAGGTAGAATGGGGTGCCCAGAATTCTCAGGGTTGTCATTACATTGCATGTAGTATTAAGTGGAGGGCGACTTTTCAGTTGACTTGGGCCCAGCCAAAGCTGTCAGGCTGCCACTGAGACATGCTTAAACCTTTGACATGTACTATAATATACACACACGTCAACGGCTTTAACACACATGGGTAAACAAACTAGCACCAGAACATGCCAACATACAGGTATGAAGAGTTCAGAAGCAAACCCCTCTATAAGCCATTAGAAAAATCTGTAAAATGACATTTTGAAATAGCATTTTCATCAAGCAATCACCATCACAAAGACAAAGCCAATTAAAGCAAGTCAAGCCCAAACAAAATTAGATGGACTGATTTTTTTAAGTTTACTAAATTAATAGACATACACATAGAAACTCTTCAGAAATACACTGAGAGGGTTTTGCATTTGAACTCTTCATACGTACTGAACGGAAGTGAAGATTGTGTGACCTTTCAAACATCATGGAAACCTAAACATCATGTAAAAAACACTTAACTCTTTGGCAAGACATGCTGCTTTTAATTTAAAAACTTGCTGTTCCATTTCTTGAGTTCCATTTCTTATTTCTTTAAAAAAACCAAAAAAAACGGGGGGTTGCCCCCACAGTCAATAAGTTTAAAGTGGTGTTTTCAGTCTTTCAAACCGAAAACCTCAGAGCCCACTTCTGACTTTGCCAAACTTCCAATGCAAGCTGAGCTTGAGCCAAGCCACCACTTGGAAGTCAAACCCAGTACTGGCTTACGCCAAGTGGGGGAGCTCTGGCTTGGTCTTCTAGAACAATCTCGGGCTCCACCGGGGTCCAGGCACAAAGAATGTACTGAGGGTCGTGCGGGCCCATGCCAGGTGGCGCCACGGCACCTACGAACTCGGCGTTGGCACGACACCTCACAGGTGTGACCACCACCGACGGCATGGCCACGCTCCTCTCAGGTGTGCCCAAGCAGGGGCTTCTGGTCTCTGATTGGTCCTCGCCATGCCTCCCCCTCCCCGTTGCTGTTGGTGCAGTCCTTCCGCGGACGGCGCTCTGCTGTGCCGCCCGTTTCTCCCGGCGATGACGGAACACCAGGATCATGATGATGAGGATGACGATGAGGAGGAGGCAGGCGAGGAAGGGCAGGATGATGAGGAGCGGGTCCGACGCGGGCCTGGGCATGGACTCCACAAACACGGGGACGTTGGTGAGGTTCACATGCTGCTGTCCTGAGGTTGTCTTGGGCGCTGTGGAGCCCGGGGGTCTGTTGTGCCAGTGGGTGGTGTGTCCTCCTGATCGACTGCGCCCTTTGCTTTTGTGCCTGTGCTTGTGTGATCTTGTGTGATTATGTTCCCTGCCCGTAACGGGATGCTGTGGAGAGGTGTCCTGGATGGTGTTGTTGAATGCCGGTGGTGGTTCAGTGGTCCGAGAAGGGTCAGAGGTGATGGCGGGCATCCTGCTCATGGGTTTGTATGGCACAACGTTGAACACAAACTCCCCTCTTGCCGGCTGGACGTTTGGGGCCGTCAGGAGAAATGCAAAGGAGTCTTTCAGGTGATGGATTTTGGTTGTGTTGCTAAGAGGCACGTTGCCCTGCAGACCTGTCAGGTTGTTGCTCTCCTCGATCGCCACTCTGCCTTGGATCACGTCCTGAAAAGTAAAAGACTTCACCAGCTTCATGGAGCCGCTCTGGCCAAACTTCAGAAGCCTGCCGTACCTGGGAGGGGATACAATCTCAAACACGGGGTCGCTGCGACTCAAGGCGGCAAGCTCGCCGGCGTCGAGAACGATTCTCCTCAGCTTCACGGCGACGCCGCTCGGAATGCGCACGTGATGGTTCATGGCGATCAGCGGCCTCACTGTGATGTTGACCCTCTGGGAGGTCAGGTTGACCTCAGGCAGAGAGAGCGTGCACTCGAAGCTGTCCTCAGGGACGCTCAGCTCGGTCATGTTGTAGGACAGCGTAGCTGAGCGCAGATCCTCGTCATCAAATTGCACCACCTTCTGGCCATCCTTGAGAATGGCGCCATACCGGGGCTGCTGGGTAATGTAGTACGTAATGCTTGCGTTTCTTTTATTGGTTATGGCAGCTAAATGCTTGGATGTAAGCACGACTGACGATTGGCCTTGCCGGAGGGTCAGACCTGTGCTGTTTACCATCGTTATGGAGACCTGTTCGACCTCCACTCTCAGGTGCTTGCTGAGCGGCTGATGCACCCCGTCGGTCACACTAAAGTTAAATACCCCGTGCGAGAGATCTCCATCTTGGATGAAGTGAACCCGGCCGCTGTTGACATCGCCCTGGGTGAAAACCGGCGCAGACTCGTTTCGGTTGTTGCTGAGGAAAAGGAGGCCGCTTTCGGGCCTGCTGGTCACAGTGTACTGGATGTCCTCTGGTGGAGTGTCCTGGTCCTCCACGTGGAGGTTCTCAGAGGTCAAGGTCACAAGGTCGCCGTGAACGACCTTGAGAACTGGGGCCAGCGTCCTAATCACCGGTGGTTGATCGTTGACGGCCGTCACGGTGATGCTGAAGGTTTCCGAGACGACCTCGGACATGTCCTGCGGTCGCTTGGCAACCGTGCCTTTAGGGTTCAGCCAGACATCAAAGGAGAAATAGTCATAAAAGTTCTCCGAGTCATCGTGTGTGTAGGTCACCCCATCTTGGTCAACGACGACCTGGGAGAAATCTGCATTGTCCGTGGTCAAGTTCTGACCTTCTACGACAATCACGCCATAGTTGGGCAGAGACGTCACTCTGTACCAAACCTCGTAGCTCAGCTGCTTCTTCTTAGGCTCCTTCACTTTCCTCAGCAAGTTGGAGGCGTCAAGTTTGGACTTGTCTATCACAACCCTTCCACCCTCTGGCACTACAGCACCTGCGGAACAAGAAATGACAGCGTCGGCTTAGAATGCAGAGAGGGGTTGTAATAAAGTTCATCTGACTCTACGGTGTGTCTAAAACACGTCTACAACACGACACGTGTACAAAGTTAGTGGTGACTACTGAGAGTAGAGCTGCAGAGCTATTAAGAGCTGAAGAGTTGAAATCACACTGAGCAACTGCAGACTTTTACTCTGACCTTTGACTTCCTGTTACAGTAATTTGACTCTCCACAGTGTTGCAAATACTCTATCTGAATGTATAGACGTTTATACCCCCATTTTTTAACTGTGTACTACTGTGGGTGTTAGTGAGAAATACTGAGGGCAATGGCTATATGTATGAATTTATGCATAGATTGATACATACACCTGTCAGTGGAGGAAGTCAGACATTGCCTCTCAAGAACAAACCCAAATAAAGCGCCCGGACCTGATGGCCTCCGTGGAAGGGCACTGAAGGCATGCGCAAATGAACTAGCACCAGTTTTTACTTATTTATTTCAACTTTTATTGTCCACCTGTACTGTTCCGAATATGTGGAAGTCCTCAGTCATTAAACCACTTCCAAAGAAGCCGGGGTCAAAAGAACTCAATGACTTTCGCCCGGTTGCCTTGACCCCCATTCTGGCAAAATGCATGGAGAGGGTTGTAATCAGACATCTCACTGCATCCCTTAACCAACACCTGGATCCCATGCAGTTTGCGTATAAGCCTCACAGAGGGACTGAAGATGCCACCCTCATTCTGACTAACATGCTCACCAAACACCTGCAAAATGCCAAGGCATATGCACGGATTTTATTTATTGATTTTACAGCAGCTTTTAACACAATGCAAATCCACATTTTAATCCAAAGGCTCCTAGACCTAGGGGCTGATGGAGGATTGGTGCACTGGATAAAGGATTTTTTAACTGACCGCCCACAACGAGTACGCACCAGAGACTTGCTCTCAGAGGAGCTAATCCTCAACACGGGGGCCCCACAAGGATGCTGTCTGTCTCCTGTGTTGTTCTCTGTGTATACTAATGAAATGTCACTGCACCACAATGTTTTTAAGTTAGTGAAATATGCTGATGATATGGCTCTAGTGGGACTCTTTTATCAGAACGACAGCACATCTGAATACGTGGATCATGTTTTTAAGCTAGAGCAGTGGTGTAAGAATAGCTCACTTTTACTTAATGTTTCTAAAACCAAGGAGCTAATTCTTAATTATACTGGTGTCCCTTCACCACTTTTAATCTCTGATCAAAATGTTGAAATTGTCAGCTGTTTTAAGTATCTAGGCACATATATTGATTGCAAGCTTAACTTCACAGATAATGTTGATGCAATATGCAAAAAGGCCAATCAACGGTTGTTTTTAATCAGGAAACTGAGAGGCTTTGGAGTAAGCTGCAACATATTGGAGAGGACATACGTAAGCCTAATAGAGAGTGTCCTTACCTACAACATTTCTGTTTGGTATGGCCACCTCACCCTGCTGAACAAGAACAGGCTGTCCAGAGTGGTGAAAATGGCTGGGAAGATCATAGGAAGACCCCAAAAACCACTGGACAGCCTGTACAGGACTGCAGTTCAGAGGAAAGCAACGAACATTTTAGATGACCCCATCCATCCTCTTCACTCTGAGTTTGAACTGCTGCCCTCAGGGAGGCGCTACAGATCATTCATTGCTAAGAAGAACATTTATAAACATTCTTTTATTCCAAATGCAATTTCCATAGTCAATAAGCTATGGAAAAGCTAGAGATATTTTGAACTAATGACTGACTTGCATATGATGTGCTGGGAGGGGTGGCTGGAGGGGGGTGGATGCATTTGTATGTGTGTTTTCTGTCTGTTTGTGTCTGTCTGTCTGTCTGTCTGTCTGTCTGTCCCTCTGTCCGTCTGTCTTTTACCCTGTGAGACCAAAGACAATTTTCATGCTTGCATGATAATAAAGTATAATCTAATCTAATCTACAATGTTTTTGGTGCATATGTAGGCCGTAGAGCTCTTTTCCAAAACGCTATATTCACCATTTTTGACTTTTTGCATTTTAATATTGGAATTGACTGTTAAGATGTCCTATCATCTATGTGTGAATTCTTGCCATTCAAATATTTTGAGAACATACTTTAAAACCTCTATAAAGATGCATTTTGCAATGCCTTTCAATGGAATGCCCAATACAAAAATCTCAATTTACCAACATTCTATAAAATGGATATATCTCATGTTGGAAAAGATCTCTTCGTATCTTTGCAGATTGTAAGGTACGAAAAGATTCAGTAGGAAATCCAAGCAAGTCTTAGTACATGAGGCCATAGATTTACCAGTGTTAGCCAGGAGAACAGTTGTGTGCTCTGGGCCCGCATTGTCATAGGACATCTAAAGTGGTTGTAATTAAGTTCATCTGGACAATGTGTGTAAACCATAAAATACAGTGGTAGCTAACCACTATTCTGAGAATATATGAGCCCATTTAAACTTAGTGTTAAGTGTCAATGCATGCTCTAAAAACAGTGTTGAATTCAACTCTCTAAATGTAAGTGTGTTCAACTCTAACACTCAAACACTCAAACTGAAAACGATTTGGTCCATATATTTTTAGCACAGTGTTGAATCAACACTGCATTTTTCTACTGTGTACTCTACACTAGTTCAAAGATAGTGTTGACTTCTGAGTGCAGATTTACCAGTGTTGGCTAGGAGAATAGTGGTTTGCTCTGGGCCTGCGTTGTCATAGGAGATCTCTATGGAGAAGGTTTGAGGCTGAAGGGAGGCAGGGGAGGCTAGAACAGTGAAGGTGAACGAGTCCTTGGTCTTCCAGCCCAAGGCATCAGTGTCAGTTTGCGCATACATTATTTCCTCGTCATTAACCTGAAAAACATGACAACAGAGTGAAACTGAATGAATAATGGGCTCAAGGTTTAAAGATCAGTTACTACAGTTACAGGTAAGTCATTATCTTTAAAGGTGCTTTATGATTGCTTACAGTAGGCTATCATAAAGTCTTCCTGATAATGGTCAGAGGTAACTAGAGAAAGAGGTTATATTAAAATACTGTGTTGGCTGACAATAGTAAATGAAAGTTAGAATATACTGTGTTTCACAGCTTTTTTCACAACCTGCAGATTCTGTTTATATTCATGTTGTGAGCGATAAATAGCAACAAAAATAAACTGAGAGAATACCCACTGAAACTGTGCGCAGGCTCTGACATTCCCTCTTTTCATAACATTTCAGATCTAATCAAACATGGCTGACACACGAAGAGTCTGCCAAAGTGCTCAATTAGCTGAATTAGCCGTGACGTTGCACGTCTCCCAAAAACGAAAACCTCCTGTGCGCGAGGCAGCTGGTATGGCAGTTCTACAAGACTCGTCTTTAGCAGCTACACAGCTACCATGTACTGTAACAGTGGCCCTAAAATGCCTCCCTTTTATTACATGTGCTATCGCTGTATCAGTAAACAAGGATACAAGGAAACAAGGACACAAGGAAACAAAGCCATGTTATTGTCACACGCATGAAGAGATGCTTGGAAATGATTGAGAGAAGCAGCAAGAGGGGATAAGACGGATAGACAGATAGACAGGTAGACAAGCAGGCAGGCAGGCAGGCAGACAGACAGAAAGACAGGGAGACAGACAGACAGACAGACAGACAGGCAGGCTGATCAACAGCCAGACATACGGCCAACTAGACAGACAGACAGACAGACAGATAGACAGACAGAGACAGGCAGACAGACAGACAGGCTGACAGGCAAGCTGACCCAACAGCCAACGAGTCAGACAGCCAGCCAGTCAACCAGCCAGACGGACAACCAGGCAGACAACCAGCCAGAGAGATAGACAGACAGACAGTCAGTCAGTCAGACAGACAGACAGACAGGTTAGGTCAGGTGAGTTCAAAAAGGACATGTTACTTCACCACGCACCATATTCTGAGTGAAGGAGGATATTTCCTTCGTGCTGTTGTCCTCCATCACCCTGACCAGTCTGCCCAGTTTTGGGGGATTCGTCACGGTGAACGTGATGTCACGGTTTCCAGTGATATCATTGAAGTCATTGGTCACCACCAGCAAGTGATCATCCGTAATGGCCTTCAGAGTGCCTGAAGAAGAAGAAGAAGAAGAAGAAGAAGAAGAAGAAGAAGAAGAAGAAGAAGAAGAAGAAGAAGAAGAAGAAGAAGAAGAAGAAGAAGAAGAAGAAGAAGAAGAAGAAGAAACACATTCCATTAGCTGTTCTATTTCCATGGAAACAGCAAGTTTATTTGAATGTTAATAGTGGTTGGTATTTCCCCCCTATAAAGTGTGGTACAGTCCGGTGCAAAGGTACAGAACTTGCAATTATAAGCCCATTCGCTTTTTTTAAAGATCAGGAAATAACACTTTACAATTCTGGCTAGAGTTTATTTTCAACGACCTCTGGTTCCAGCTATAGTCTCCACTCTATAAATAGGAAATAAACATGGACGTTTAAAGCTTCCTGCAATAGCCAGCTTCTCCTGGAGCTTTTGGCAGAGTACAGAGGCCTAGCAGAGAAAATACTTAGCCTACTATATACGTACTGTGTATTAACACCATAGGATACTATATTGACTCTTGATATCCTCACCATATATAGGCTACCTCTAGACACTACGTACACACTGTTATGCACATCTGGATGCGCCGCTCTCTACCTACCTATTCATTTTATTTCAAGATATTTTGGGGTATTTTTAGACTTCATTATGGGTATGAGAGGTAGACAGGAAGCGAATGGGGAGAGAGACCAGGAAGGGGTCAGCCGCATGCCAGGCAAGTGCCCTACCGGATGGCCACGGCCACGGCCTACCTATTCAAACGTCATGCTTTTAACTATTACTAATGTTTCTTGTTTGTTTATTGTTTGTGTTATTCTGTTTGTGAATATTCTGCTTGACATTCTACACAATTTTGTTTCCATAATGCAAGTATAATTGCAAGGAAGGTGAAAATGATATAACTTTTGATTTGTATAGATAGACCAAAGTTGAACTGTTCTGGCCTCATTCTGTGCGTGTTAACCCGCTAAGACGCAGCGTTATAAATTTGCTGTTACCAGAATGGCAATGACCAAGTCATAGTGCGTTACTAAATGCCCTGTGTTATGTCATAGTATTGTAGCACTATGGTAGTAAACTTTTCATTGACTATTACAGCGTGCTACTGGAGGTACAGCGTGCATTAAGGGGTCACAGAAGGCCAGTATGTCAAGGATCATTAGCTGATGAGATTTGTCAAGATGCATCAAGATTAGAGATATAGGCTGTATCTCAAATGCCGCACTTGTGAACTTCGGGCACTGTTTTTCAGTGCCTAGGGCGCTCACGCTGAAAATTTCAGTTGACCCAGTGCAGTGCTCGAATGATGGGCTGAAACTCAAATGGTGCACTTGTGCACTTTACTGTTCATGTTTCAGTGCTTATGCCGTATTAGTTACGCACTAAAACATAGTGCCCGAAGTGCACATTAAAGTGCGCCATTTGAGATCCAGCCATAGTGTAGGGAGGATGGAGGTGCAGTTTTGTTTACTAACCTCTGAGGAGACGTCATCCTATTACAGTAATATACAGTGCGTAGTATATTCTCATAATGGGATTGTATAAAATGATTTACAATAGGCCATTTTATTATTAGTATAATTCAAAAAATATTTTGAAGAGCTGTCACTGTACAGCAATAATCTCACTGTGAACACCAAGTTTGTTGTTAACCCACCTCTCATTATTTTTTTTAACCACAATCACACTTCATATCCAAATTCCTGCCCTGTTCAAGATGTAACTATACTTTATACTATATAAGCTATGACCAAGGCTATAAATACACTTTTTCCATCACTAGCAAATTTAGCTAGTATATGTTAAATGTTAGTAGCCACACATATTGTACACTGTCTCTACCAGTCAAAGTGGCTTGTAAGTTCTCTTTTCTACCAGCCAAACAGAGTTTTCACCACTAGTTGTCGGGTGGGCTGGTGGTGACAATGTTGAGCACTAGCTATGACTATATGTTTACTCCAATGTTTATCTGAGTGCACCTGGGAACAGCTTCAGGACCAGGTTTCTCTCCAGGCTCAGTTCAAGGGTACGGGCCATGGTGGCAAACATCTCTCGCTCAGCAAAGTTCAACCCATCGTTGACCTGGAAGTGAAACCCGCCTGACAGGGCACCTAAAGACAAAGTGCAAACACTTTAATGTGGCTCAAAGTCTTAACACTACAAACGCAGGCAAGAATAATTATTTTAAAATTATAATTTGTTGATATGTGTGCAAAATGTATAGATTTATGTAACATATTATATTCAATATATTGTATAATTTTATGCAAAATATATTTTTAAGGTGCTACAATAACAGCTGATCTACAACACCTGACTAAACTACTACTGACTAAAGAGCGGTTCAGGTATGTTGTCCTACAGGATCTCGAACGAATTGCGTCTATAATCTAACGCAAACCAAAACTGAAATTGCGTCCCGATCACGACGCATTCCCTTTCACACACATGCGCAATGGTCATGCAGCTGTCTGTAACAAGTTAGATTTAGGGAAAGTTTTGGTCAGGGCACAAATTTAAAACTCAGAAACATGGCATTCCTGACAGGTTAGGTTTAGGGATGGTTTTGGGAAGGGCACAATTGTAAAACTCAGAAACATGGCATTCCTGACAAGTTAGGTTTAGGGATGGTTTTGGGAAGGGCACAGCTAGACCAATCAGAAGCTTCCTATGTGCTGTAGACAGCAGGGAAAGCGTCGTATTCTGGACGCAATCTCGGATGTTGGTTTGGCGTGAGAAATTGTACGAAATTTCTCAAGATCAGGCTCATGTTATCATATGCTATCTGTTCAGGTATATGAAGCTGAAGCCAGTCCACTGACCAGTGTGTATGAAGAGCAGCTGGTTGGCCAGTATGTGTGCCTGTGTGAAGTTGAGGATGGGTCTGGACGGGGCCGCTTTAAGAGCCAGATGGCCGTTGGTGGGTGGGGTCACGATGAACTCCAGCTGTTCCGGCCTGGAATCTTTGTCCTCAGCGTTCAGGTCATCCACCGTGATCTCTGTGATGGATCCGACCCACACCTGAGGAAGTGGGGGAGAGACATTATTATATATTACCCACACCTAATGAAGTGGGGGAGAGACATTATCATTACCCACACTTGATGAAGTGGGGGAGAGACATTATTATTACCAGAGTTGTATGACGTATGAGTAAAAATACTAGTGATACTACTACTGTCTTTAAGGGTACTTCTAGTTCTATTTTATACAACTCTGATTATTACCCACACCTGGCCAAAGTGGGAGAGATAATCAATATTATTAATTCACAGCAATTCTTAACATTGCATCCAGGGCTAACTCAAGCCAACCAGCCAAATGCTGGTTCATTCAGAGGGGAAAAAACAGTTTTCTAGCCATATTGGCTGGTGATAGTTAAAAAGTTAATTAAGAGCCCTGATGACATCCATACTAATCATTATGATGACCCCTATACCCAGTAGTACCCATCCCACACCTAGCAAAGAGGGCCAATTACACAGCAAATTACAGAGAGACGGAGAGGGAATGAGGGAGACTGGACAAATGAAAGACATCAAGAGAGAGACATAAACAGAGATTCAGAAGGAAGGAAAGAACGAGACAGATAAAGGGAAACCATGAGAGAGAGAGAGAGAGAGAGAGAGAGAGAGAGAGAGAGAGAGAGAGAGAGAGAGAGAGAGAGAGAGAGAGAGAGAGAGAGAGAGAGAGAGAGAGAGAAAGAGAGAGATTCCCACAATCATTACAAGGTGTTATGAGATCAAAATAAATTCAGCACCAAGTTTACACATTTCTCAAATAACCAAGAAGCAGCTCTGTTTAGTGTCAGAGATAAGACATCAGTGACATGGGAGTGAGTGATCTCAATTTACCCCACATGCCCCCTGGTGGTCAAAAGGTGAATTTTCCCAGTAATTTCACAACACAAGTTGTCAGGCACACATGTTCGTATGTTTCATGTTGTGGGAATTTAATGTTAGTTATACAATACCATGAAGGCATATATCATTGAGATCAATGTCATTTTAATGTCATTTTCTTGCAACCACAGTTGAAAATTAATATGATTCTAGTGAAATAAAATTTACAAAACAATATCTGAATTCTTCAACTCAGTTCATAACCAGAGAGCTCATCTTGACACCTCGTGGTGGTGAGTGACTCACCTTCAGGATGTTGTTGACGGTGACAGTTGGGACCTCGTCATTAATGGGGGTGATATTAACGTGCACCACGCAGGGCAGGCTGTGCCTCCTGAGGACCGTATCATTGGCCACCAGCGTGAAGCTGTCCACCAGGGACTCACTGCCATCGTGCACGTACTGGATGAAGCCGTGCTCCGCCTGTGGACGGACATGCAGCCAGTGCAGAGTTTATTAACCCCTTAGCACTTATAGACGTCCTTGCACAGTCTATGTTATTACCAAAATGTCAATAAAAATGTCACCAAAATTATAATTGCAATGTCTTAATCTGTTACCAAAGGCTCTCCGTAATGTCATAGCAATGTCGTTATGGTGTAGTTGAGTATTTTCAGCAAATAGTGAGTAGGCCTGCGGCGACCCCATCTGCACTAAGAGGCTACAGATATACACTACTGTACAAAGGCAATAAGCAGTAACTACACATTCTGTCAAAAATTATTTTACATTAAAAATGGTCTTCAATTCACATCCTTTACCTTGTGACAAGGCCTTATGGTCCAAATGTGTCTCGTTTTAGAGATATTGTTATGTCAAATTTGTAGGAACTACAATCTACTTCTTTTTTGCCTTTATTGATGACAGGACAGTATGAGTGGTGGACAGGAAGCCAATTGGGAGAGAGATGGGGAGGGGTCGGCAAATGACGCCGGCCGGGAATCGAACCCGGGTTGGCCATATAGCAGATGAGTGCCCTACCATTAGGCCACGGCAGGGCCATGGAACTACAATCTACTTCCACCTAGTATCATGGATTTGAAGGCTTTTTTTCTCAGTTTCAATGTTGACGTAGTTACTGCACTTTGCCTTTGTAGTTCAGCACAGGTCATATATTCTGCAAATACAAATGTGAGTTCTGCTTATTCCGTAGCCCCTTAATGCACGCCGTACCTCCTGTGGCACGCTGTAATAGACATTGAAAGCTAACTACTATAGTACTACACTACTATGACAGTGGACGGGGCTTTTAGTAATACATTACGACTTGGTCATTGCCATTCTGGTAACAGCTAATTTATAATGCCGTGTCTTAAGGGGTTAAACCTTCTCATATCATAAAATAGATTTAAAGAGAAAGAGAGTAAGCTGACCTGTACTCTGGTGAAGGTTGGGATAGCCACCCCTGGGAACCTCCAGTTCTCAATCTGTCCGTTGTTCGGATACTCAGTCACCTGGTACAAGGCAAAGCAAGGGAAGGAAAGGCACTCTTATTTATATAGCACATGTTCGTAGCTAGAGCAATTCAAAGTGCTTTACACCAAATAGGGGGGGACATTATTCTACACAGATAAATTATAATCAGGGCCGGCCCAAGGCATAAGCCAACTATGCGATGCCTTAGGGCCCCCACATCACCAGGGGCCCCCCATCAGCAGCAAAGGTCCATGTAGGAGCCAAATCTACACCATTTCCCTAGTCCTATATTTCTTTTTCATGCACCCCTTACTGCCACAATAGAAACAGGAACCAACGGCATTATTCATGTAACCCTTTTAATTGTAAAATCCCTAAATGGCTTTCTTTTCTCCAAAAAGTGGAGTAGATGATGTGTACACGATCTACAGACAGTCTACCAATGTCCTTAGTTCGCAACCCTCACTCGTGCATGTAAATGAAGCTTATGAAGCATCTGATGCTGAGTAGGTGGTGGTATGGGGGGCCCCGGAAGAAATTTTGCTTAGGGCCCCATAAAGGCTTGGGCCGGCCCTGATTATAATGTAAGTTTACAAATAGCATGCAATTAAAAGTACAAAAGTGTAAAAAACCTAAAAAGAAAAGGCCATACCTGGTAGAGGAAGTTGAGTCCTTTAAACTGGGCGCTGGTGACCTGTATGATATCCTTGGTCAGTGCCCTGGAAGCCCCCTCCGACAAGGTCACTGGGACAACCTGCAACGGAATGTGCTGCGGAATCACCTCCATGGTGATTATGACATCACTGATCACCGTGAGGCTGTTGCTGATGTCCACCAGGAAGGTGTCGGCAGCCTGGTCTGAGCCCACGTGGACGTACTGGACGAGTTGGTCATTGACGTCCTCCTGGGTGAAGCTGCGTATGGGCCTCTCCTGGGTGCCCTGGTAGGGCTCGTCCTGCCCCACCGACCTGCGCAGGAAGCCGTTGGAGGGGGGCTTCTTCACTCGGAACACAATCTCGGTGGGCGCGTTGTCTTTGTGGGCCACCTGCGGACAATGGCACAAATACTGTATCTACTGTATGTGACAATATCATTGTACGTCTTGAGGGTTTTTAGCCTTCATTCAGACTGCACAGTGAATATGGAGACGAGAGAGAAAGACTGGGAAATTACCCTGGATCCCTATGGGAGAAGTTCCCTGTATATGGTACAGTGTGTTGGCACGCTGCGTCACAGCACCCAACAATGTCCTTGTACAGTATGTCTCTACCCAGTTTCTCGTTTCATGTGACAAACAAATACACAGTAATACTTTTTGTACATCTGTAATTATATTACATTATATACTGTATATATTACTATTATATTAAATTGGCACATTTGTTCTAGATCACAATGCATTCAATGACATAACTTTTTTTGGCATGAGTTACAACATCAATGATAAGTAAGTGAGCACTGTACGGTATGTATGAATCAATGAATAAATGAACCAAAGTATAGTAAGGATTTACTGCACTACAGTAAGGATGTACTTAACTGTATACCGCACTGTTTATTTTTAAACAAGGAACCGACATACACAACCCACCTCCAGATCCTTCCTGGTGATCTTCACAGGCTTCTTGGCCTCCACCAGTATGGGGTTATTGCGGAGGATTGTCGGAGGCTGCTGGTGGCTCTCGAGGAACACTTTCACAACAACACTGGCATCAAGCTGCAGGCCTTTGGCCCGCACTGTGAAATTGAACACGTCTAGAGGATTCGAGCCATCGTTGTGCTCATACACCACGTCCCCTGCCTTGATGTCTTGCAGGGTAAACGCCTTAGTCCTCGCTCCTTGGCATGTGAGACGTCCGTGCTTCGGAGGAAGGAAGAGGTCAAAGGTTACTTCTTGGTCGTCCCGGATGTCGAGGTTGCTGCTGACGCTGAAGTTAGCCAAGGACAGCACCACCTCGCTTCCCTTGCGGACCAACAGGCCTGTGTTCGTGGCCACTTTGATATACGGGTCCTGGGCGATGACCTCCAAGATGGTGGACACGTAGTGCCTTCCGTCCGACACGAACAGGACAAACCGGCCGTAGCTTGGCCCGTTGTGGACGAACAGGATCCTCTTCTCCTCCATGTCCTTCTGGCGGAACTGGTACAGCTTCTGCGTCGTGTCGTTCGCCAAGACGATTTCGCCTAAGGAGATGCTCCGTCTGGTGTAGATCAGCTGTCCGCTGTCGAAGTCTGAATCGGCGTCGTTATAGCACAAATCCTCCAGCGTTATCAGTCTCTGGCCGTTTTTTGCCACGTGGAAGACTTTATCGACAACGCGTACAGGTTTTTCATCGTTATCCAGCTGGATGGAAATTTTGAAGATACCTTTCACAACGTTGTCCTCATCATCGTCATCATCAACAGCATCACTTGAAATCACAGAAGCAATGAAACTGAATTCATCATAAGTTGTTTCGCTGCCGTCATGGACATACATGAGGCGACCATTAAGAATGTCCTGGTTCGAGAACAGTGAAATGTTTTCGTTATTGGTAGCCGAGTCGGAAAGATTGATTGTCGCTAACTTCCCATATTTGGGACTGTTGGTGACCTTATATACCACTTCACTGTTGGTGTTTGTCTCAGAAAACAAGTCATCTCTGGTAATGACTTTGCTGTCCCCCTCAATTAAATTTAGCCCAAAGTTTGTCAACACAATGCTCTGTGTCGATGCTTTGATAAGAAACCTGAAGTCGTGATTCGCTGAATAGGAATATTTGGAAAACACCAAAAAGGTGAATGAGTCCCTCATGTCAGCCAGTGGCTCATCCAACATCTCATATACCAATTTCTCGTCCGAAATGTTTTTCTGGCTAAAAGTGCCATTGATCCCTAGCACCTTTTTGTCAAGGATCAGGTGTCCTTTCTTTGGCAGCGACAGCACTAAAAAGTACAGTTCACTATCAGGGATTTTCATGCCTTTGGAAACAGCCCGTAAGTCCTGAGAAGTGATAGCCACCCGGCGTTCTGCATTCACCTGCATTTTGCTCTTCATGACCTTGTAGTGGATCCCCTGCACCACGATGGAGAACAGCATCTCCTCTGTGGTCATGGACCCGATACTGACCCTGAACCGGAAGCTGTCCGTCACGTTCCCCGGGTGGGATCCCGGATGCGTGCTGAGGTACCGTATCCTCTCCTTCTCCAGCAGCTTCTGCGTGAATATCCAGGTGTGTTTCCACTCGCCGTTGGAGAAGAGCCTCTGCAGCTCGCCGTACTGCGGCGGCTCTACAACATCATAGCGCACCTCCCCCACCTGCTGGGCCACGTTGACCTGCACGGCCAGGTGCTTGGAGCCCAGGACGGCCCACCCGCCCTGCGTCACCTCCACGCCCGTGTTGTTGACCACCCGGTACTCCAGCCGGACCGCCGTGACCCTCAGCACCACCGTGTTGCTCACCTTCTCCCCGTCGCTCACCCTCAAGGCGATTCGGGAGTTCTTGACCCCCGCGTGGACGTAGTACACCCTCCCTTGCTCCAGGTGCAAGTAGGAGAAGTTCCTGATGGCCTGGCCGGGCTCGGTGTCTATCTCCAGGTAGCCGGCGTCCGTGTTTACGGTGCCCAGCAGCGACACCATCAGGTCTGTGGAGTCTGGGTCGCTGACTCGGAGCGTGTCGGTGGTGAGCTGGCGCTTGGACTCCTCCAGCACCGTCAGGAGGTTGCCCTCGGGCAGGCTGATCTCGGGAGCGTCGTTGCTGGCCGCCACGCTGACGTTGAGGCGGTGGAGCTTGTTGTTGCCCCTCATGCAGGCCGGCAGCTGCTGCCGCTTGCTGTTGCCGAACACGGAGAAGGTGAAGAAGTCCGCCGGGTCTTCGGAGCCGCCGTGCACGTACATGACGCGGCCGCGCCAGAGGTCCAGCAGGCTGAAGGTGTTGTCCTCTTGGTCTGGGCCGACGTCCAGCCTCAGCTGCCCGTGAACTAAGAGAAGAGAAGGGAAGAGAAGAGAAGAGAAGAGAAGAGAAGAGAAGAGAAGAGAAGAGAAGAGAAGAGAAGAGAAGAGAAGAGAAGAGAAGAGAAGAGGAGATGAGAGAAGAGCAGAGAAGAGCAGAGCAGAGCAGAGCAACAATTCATATTGCAAACAGAGTAACACTTTCAAATTAATGTCCACAATACATATTAAAGCATAGCTATTACCTTGTATTCAAGTGCGGGTTGCTAATTAAGTGTTACCTATTATGGACATTGCACACAGCCCTTTTCCTCGGCTGCTGTACATACCACAAAGATAAATTATTGCACATAATCCTTTTTCTGAAATGGGTACCATAATAAATACAGTAATACATGTAAAAACATAGTGCTGCAAGATAATAAATAGTAATACACACACACACACACACACACACACACACACACACACACACACACACACACACACACACACACACACACACACACACACACACACACACACACACACACACACACACAGACAGACAGACAGACACTCACTCACACACCCTATTACCTGGCTGCTCCTCGATGCGGATCATGATCTGGTGCCGATCGAGCCCAAAGCTCTGCAGGTCAAGGGTCATCCTGACGTGCCGGGGGCCTAAGGGTGCCCTGCCCCCCTCAGGCACCACCAGGTCCTCCAGAGCCAGGTAGCTTTCGCCCCTCTTGCACTCCACTCTAGGGGGTTTGACCTGGAAGACGTCCTGGTCGGTGTTCGGATTGGGTGTGGTGAAGAAGTCAAAAGGAGACGTGTCTATCTCACAGCCGTCGGAGATGTCCTTGGTCACCAGTGCGCTCGGCAAGCCTGTCTTTTGGGCGTTGACTCGGATGTTCCTCATGCATCCCCTGATGGACCCGCCTCCTCCCGTTTGCTTCCCCACCAGGGACGCCAGTTCGTTCTGCTTGGCCTCGACGCGGGTCCTAGAGTCGACCCCGCCTACGAAAAGAGGCCCGCTGAGTTGGAGTGCGTTGGTACGCAAGCCAAGGCTCGCGTTCTGTATGTCTCCCCCGACGACCAAGTGGACGCTCACGGCGGACAGATGCATCCTGACCAGATTCCACTCGCCCTCGCTCCCGTCCTCTGGCAACGGGCAGCGGAGTTCCGTCTTTGCGGTTGCAGAGCCGACCGTGGCCACAACGTGGCCGCCCGTCAGCTCCATGGCGACGTAGTAGCCGTCGTTAGCGGAGCTGTACAGAACGATTCCATCCTGGGCTGACTGGTGGAGTTCGCACTCGAATATCCCCTCCTGGGGAACATCCCACATCGGCAGGGCCAGGAACGCCCTCGAGCTGAAGAAGTGCACAGGCTCGTCCGCGCTGGCCGAGAACTCGGAGCTGCACCCGAACGACACCTCGTGAACCCGCTTGTAGCCTGAGTACGGCCTGAGGGAGGAGAGCAGGTTGTGCTCGTTGAACAGCACCTCGTCCAGGCAGCCCCTGAAACCTGTGTAGGATGACGACGATGACGACGACGATAACGATATAGCAGCTGTCCCATCGGCCGGCAGGTAGGACTTCCGCAGGTCCCCGAGCCCACCCACGAACAGGCCCTCCTGGACGCTGAGCTCCAGGTCTGGGCCCGGCATCCTCAGGCTGGTCTGGGAGTACTTGTCCACGGTCAGCTGGACGTTGTGGCGGTCCTGTTCCAGCTCCATGGTGTGCCACACCAGGTCGTCCAGCTGCACGCCTTTCTCCGAGCGGAGGCTGCGCACGCCGGAGCCCAGATCCAGTGTCACCTGTGGTGGGCATGAGAGAGAGGATACAAAAAATTACATTCGCTCTTTGCAAATAGAGAGCATCATCAAAATAAGAGTTGCTACAGTGTTGCTACTAATATCCCTTGAAATCAACTGGTCCTCTTGGAAGGAAAAAGTTCAACAAAAACGAAGGATAAGGATCCCCGGTTCAGGCAGTCCGTTGATTAAAACTGTCCAAAGAAATCCAAAAAAAATGTAGCATTAGACTAATGCACTACAAATGGCCTAGACTGGGTATTGATGGTGGTTTTCTGTGATGTACTAGCCCTATAATAAAGAGTCTGTGTACTTTGTATAGTTTTCAATAAACTGAGAGCCTGGCCTTGGGATCTTTTTTCCATTGTTTTCATTCGAGATGTCTATTGTTTCATTGTTGTACAGAGTCCCGTCCTGCCCTGTGTCTTGACCTCTGCTATACAGGCACCTGGGGATGATCTCCCTCTCTTCAGTATGCATGTATTAATGCATTAGAAGGAGATGTTATTGTGACAATATATCTACTGTATAGTTATATGGAGTCAAAAGTGGACTTACACTGGCCACTGAGAATAATCTAAGGCAAAATTTGCAAAATTCAAATAAACCGTTGTAAGGTAACTGTAATATAAACAATAAAACAATGATTATGATTATTATGATTGACTTAACCGTTTATTTGGGCAGGGACAGACACAAAAATCACAGGTACTGTATGTACTGTATGGACGTATGTACCCAGTCATCTGATGTACTGCTATCATAGTGTTTTAGCTATTAGAGTTATTGCAGTGTTCCCAACATGCTATCACCATGTAGTCAACCAACATTTAGGAAGGAGAGGAATGTGCTTGGCTAGCTTTACTGATCTGCAGCTGCGATGGCACATAATTTATGGGTACTACTGGCGTGAAGTGTTAAAGCCCCATAGATCTACCTCTCTCAGACAAAAATCATGAATGGACTTGTTCGCTCTGAAAGCGAACAAAAGCTCCCCTACATCTGGCTTGCCTTAGGGCCCCCCTCCCTTGTTAATAATTATGGCCTCGGAGTCGGAGTGTGTGTGCTGGTAGTAATTGATTTTGGCATGTCAAACTACCCACAAAAAACCCTCATCTTGATATAAAGAATGCTAATAAAACTACATACCTTGAGATTATGTGATAAAAAAACACACGAAAGAATGCATCAACATTCATATGTCATGTACTGTACAAGACTCAGTGCTTGACTCTCAGATCAGGGGTACCCAAATAGGCCATCTCAGGAAAATCTGCCTCCAGGAAAACCCTCTTAAACCATCTCCAAACTCCACCCGTCACTTACCGCTACCTCTGCTGAAACCCTCATTCATGCTTTCATAACCTTCAGACTGGACTATTACAATGCTCTACAAACTGGTCTCCCAGCTAAATTGATAAATGGTCATGAGGATTGTGGGTGCGCTCTGACTGTCACGCCAACGAGCCTGGCTCTTTGGTGTAGCGGTCAGAGCCCCAGTTTGGTACCCCAGAACAGTGTTTCCCAACCAGGGGTACGTGTACCACTAGGGGTACGCGAGCACACTGCAGGGGATACTTGGAAAAATGTAATTTTAACAAATATATGGAGCTTAGTTACACTGGGATGGAGAAAGGGATATAGAACTTGACTTAGGGGGTACTCATGGCACAACGAAAAGGCTTGGGGGTACACAAGACAAAAAAGGTTGGGAAACACTGCCCCAGAACATTCAGGCTTGAGTTCCAGCGGGGCAACTCTATTACTCTTCGCTACATCACCTATACAGTCCTCACCTGGACGCGTCCAGACTGGAGTTCCACCAGGCAGTAGTCTGTCTCCCCGGCCGCCAGGAAGAGTACCCCGCTGCTGTAGGAGGTGCGGAAACGCACGTGCAGGGAGGTCCTCTCAGACGACTCCACCGTCCTCAGCTGCACGTAGCCATCCCCATAGAACGAGGCTGTGGAAGAGGAGAACAAAATACAATAGGATATAAGCAACAGATACAGTATGCAGGTATACAAGGAAGTCCTCTCAGAAGACTCCACCGTCCTCAGCTGCATAGACACCCACATAGAACGGGCCGCGGAACAGGAGAACAGTGCAAAGTAGCTCATTGAGCTTTTCCCCCTATAAACCATGAATCAAGGGAAAAACGGACCACTGTGGACCTTGTGCCTCTAAGAATCCTGGGCCCAACCTATATGGACCTTATGCCTCTACAATCTCTATCTATGTCTTCTTCTTTTGTCTTCTTGCTATTCTCTCTTGTTTCTGTCTCTCCTTTCTACTTCTCTTTTTAACTCCATCTTTAACATTGATGTTTTTCCCATTTGTTAAGCACTCTGAGCTGCATGCCTTGTATGATATAGTGCTATACAAATACAGCTATTATTATATAACAGGTAACAGATATGCAGGTATACAAGGAAGCCCTCTCAGAAGACGCCACCGTCCTCAGCTGCACATAGCTTTCTCCATAGAAGGAGGCTGTGGAACAGGAGAACAGTACACCGTATACAATGTATCTCATGAATGAAGAGCATTTCCAGAAACCTACAAAAAATGGATGTGTTTTAATGGGAATCAGTAATGAAGTAAATAAGAAAAATAAAGTTCTACTGTTATTAGGAAAACATAGTCATCATCATAATACTATGTGGAAGGAAACAGATCAACATATACAGTTTGTACAAAAAGTTACAGGTATCCTATTGGGCTGTTGTATTCTGTCATGCAAAGACAAAGTGCTATTCCAAGTGTGTTTGACATTGCTTTATTACCCTAAGATGCAGTATGTAGTGATGATATTTTATGTACCTTTCCATTGGCAAGAAACAAGTGATTTATCCAACGACAAAGGATGTTGTATGAAGTTAATTTCCATTGTATAGTCAGCGCAAGAGTGGAAAGATGCAAGCAACCTAAATCAGGGCAAGTTGGCCTGCTGTGAAACGTAATGTTGGCCAGGCCTATTCTGAAAACCCTGTGTTCTATCTGGTTACCATCAGTAGCACTGAACCCACATCAATCCATCTCTGAAAGCCCTATCTGTCTCTCCCCGCTCCACTGAACGCCACAAATGCCTGGGAGTAAACTGTTCTCGAGTGTATGCTAGCACGCACATCCGCCTCAAGTGGTCTATGTTCCCAAAGCACAGAAACAGAAGCACCAGTGTGCAGCCACAAAAAGTTTTTTTTTAATCATGATGTGTTGGGCAAGTATCCATCAAACCCGTCAACTCTAATCTGTAATCATTAGGATCAAGTTATTTATACTCATATAGTGCAACATATCAGAGGACTATAAGCAATCTGACTTGTCCAATCAAAACCACACATATCATCTGAGTAGTGAGGGTGACAATTTTTCATCTTTCATCTCGTCATTCAATCCCCTTTCATATAGATGGGATCGCTGGCAATCTGGTTTGTTTACAAAGTTTAACCACATCATAACAACATCGCTATGATGCTGCAGAGTGTCTCCAGCAACAGATTAGGACATGGACCTTACCATTTTGGTATTAACCCCTTAGCGCAGCGCCTATGTTATAAACTTAAGGTCGCCAAAATTGTGTCTATGTCTTAATCTGTTATTTACAGCTCTCAGTACTGTCATAGCAATGTTGTTATAATATAGTTGAGTATTTTCAGCAAATACTGAAGAGGGTCACCGGTGACCCCATCTGCAGTAAGAGGCTACCAAGCTTAATACAGGCTGTGCATGAAAACGTTGTATTGGACTGTGGTTTTATGTACACTAGTCATTCAGGACCACTCCATCTTTTGCCTATTTTCCGGTGGAATTTCATGTACAACAACTCAGCTGTGAGGTCAACAAATCGGTTTTATACAGTGTGTGTTTTAGAGGACAGTATCCTCTCTATCTTTGTGAAGAGTACTAATGATGAAAGTCTAATCAGCTCTTGGCCAATCATGCGGACACAGCTGGCCCAGTGGCCTCAGGCTGTAGTGTCAGGTTTTGGGTTTAGAACCGTGATGTCCCACTACAACTCTTAATGGTTTATCTGAATTCAATTAATGACTGTTAATGCACTGAAGCCCTTTTTGGGGACAGTGGGTCAGTTGGTATAGGTCAGAGACACTGCTCTGTGTCTAGAGCAGTAGGTGTGTGCAGTGGCGGAACAATTGCACACATGGCCCCCCATAGGGCTTGTGTGAAGAAAAAGGAGTTGCAAACAGGAGCTTGATGCTGTTCAGTGAAACTGTATTAAAAGCTAAAAATAAAGAGAAGCCAAAACAAAACTGATGATGGGGTAGACCCGAAACGTTTGCATCCCACTTTTTGTTTTGGCTTCTCTGCAATTTTTGGTTTGGAATTACGCACCGAGCACGGACGCCATCTCTACCTTCACCCCCATAGGGCTTGCCAAGGACATATTAGGGCCCCCACCACAAATACGGGAGAGCCCTGGGCCCAAGGGCAAATGCCCAAGGGCAAAATCGATACTGTACTTTTGTTATAAATGAGGGGCAGCCATGGCCTAGTGGTTAGAGAGTTGGTCTTTCAAGGGGTTGCAGGTTCGAATCCCCCCTGACCTCTCCCTACATCTCCATCCATGGCTGAAGTGCCCTTGAGCAAGGCACCTAACCTGCTCCAGGGACTGTAACCAATGTCCTGAAAAAATAATAACTGTAAGTCGCTTTGAATAAAATGAAAGCGCCAGCTAAGTGCAATGTAATGTAATGTAATAAATATTCATGGGGAATCATGGCTGACCTGGCAACCTTACAAAGGAAAGCATGTTCAGAATCAGCATAACTTCCACAACTTACATGTACGTATACATTATTGTACATATTTGCACAATTTGCATGCGTGCCATAAATTATGTCTCTTTATTATGGGCTTTATTATCTAAATTATGGCCCATAATGCACACATGATATTCAAACCAACTGTGAGTGCAGCTACAGTAGGCCTACTGACAAATACAGTATGCAGTCTAAACTTAAACTCTCTCCTCCTCAGTGTGACACTATGCTGTCTTAATGATGGGATTATTATTAATAGGATTCCACTGCTTACAAATAGACTATAGTGGCATAGCCTACTGAAGGCCTACAGATGAGACCATCCGGGACAGGCATATAGGCTAAGGGCACTATTAAAATATATATATTAATATATATATATATTAATACATATTAAATGGTCTGTAATTTAAAAAAGAAGGCCACAAAGCAATTGTTGCATACAGAAACACAACAAGACGCACGTGGTCAGACTATCTGTAATAACAGTGTTGCAGAATCTGGTAGAAAAGTTCAGTAAATGAGTATGTACTGCATAGGCCTACAACAGGCGACAAAACGTTGCCTACTTGAGACTCTTCCTTTCCTATTTGCAACGATGGAAACAAGTTAAGGCATCCCCCTGCACACGCACTGCAACAGTAGCTTCACGGACAGCAAAATCTTGAGTCAACCTTGTAGCCTATGACAACAAGAGTAATGTATCAAATAGCATAGGCCTACGAGGCAGAAAAGCATCTAGTCGTGTTGTTATTGCAAGGTAATTACAGCGTCTCGACTACAAACTCACCTGCAAGTGCATGACTGATAACGAAGGAGACCAGCGGGAATCCCCTCCACCACCACCACAAAATGCCTCTCCAAAAGTCAACAAACTTATCCATATTTGCCAGGAACACCCGTATATCCTGCCATTTAGTCGCAAATCCTCACTATTCGGGACATGGTGGAGGGTGTTAATCCACTCTTTCAATGCTCCCCCCGTTTTGCCTCCGAACGTCAATAAACGGCCGTCTCATCAGCTGAAAAAGTGTAGCCGACCTACCTGCCCAATCCGTCACAGCGGTGGCAAGCAGACCTTGCCTAAATGGAATTTGCCCCGCCCCTGTCGGGATTTGCCCACTGTGTCTGACAATCCTTGATGTCATTCATTTGATGCTAGCATAGCAAGCTATATCCTCCTGTACAGTGGAGAGTAGTGAGGTTTCATATCCTCAGTCATGTCGAACCGGTGCCTCGGGAGCTGGGTGCGTCGATGGTGCAGGTGAGGTGAACATGGCGAGGCAAAGCTGCTTTGAGTTTTGCGCAGGTATGCCTACTATTGGAAAAGACAAGACAAATCAGAGTAGATACGTGTGACCTCAATTTATTATTAGGCTAAGTAGTTGTCACATACACATCACATCATCACACATACAGTAACACCTATAGTGTTTTCGGGTGGGGGGTGGCAACATAGAAAACGTGCGTAATGCAATCGACTTGAAAGCGTAGGCCTATGCTGCTATGCTGTTTTCATACTGACATCTTTATGTCATATGCTCACATCAAAAACAGAATGAAATAATAATTTTGGCCCCTTAGAAACATAGCTATGATTAATATTTTTGGATCTAAACAGGATATGGAGGAATTGATCCATGCTTACTGTAGAGTTGACTATTGCAATACCCTACTTAGGTCTTCCCCAAAAGTCACTCAGGCTGATAGGCTACACCTAATCCGAAATGTTGCAGCTAGAATTCTAACCAAAACAAAGAAAATAGGTCATATCACTCTACTACCTACCAACCTTGCACATGGTGCCTGTCTACTTGACAGAGTTGTTTTATTGCATGTAGAAGTAACACTCCACTTAAATTGAATCTTTCTTCCAGTCAACAACTAATGATGGCAAAATTATACACAACTGCATTTAAGTGCTGGTTATGGCAGCCACAGGCAGGATTTGGTATTTGCTTCAACGGGGCAATGGCAGGGTTTGGGTAAAGTGCTATTTTGAAGGGCCTGGCTGTTAGTGAGCTAATGCAATATGACCAGTAGATGGTGCTCTTTACCTCATGATGGAGCTGTAGGTTTTGTTTTTGTTTTTGTTTTTTTAAATAAATGGAATTTCAAATGGGACAAATTCCTCAGCAAATTTCTAATAGAAATACAGTTTGATTAGTGTGTGTGTGTGTGTGTGTGTGTGTGTGTGTGTGTGTGTGTGTGTGTGTGTGTGTGTGTGTGTGTGTGTGTGTGTGTGTGTGTGTGTCTGTCTGACTGTGTCTGTGTGTGCGCTGATGGCTATTAAATACAAATCTAATATTGACTGTGGGATCAAAAATGTCCAGAAGGATTGTGAATAATCGTGCAATTACATATCACCTTACAGTACAGCATTTGGGTGTGAGTATAGGCTTTATAATGCTGTACACTAGGTGGTGCAGCTCACCCACTAAACTACACAACGGACCACATCACACAACCTCTGTAAGTATCCTCTCCAGTTACCCTGCAAGACAGAAGTGAAAATTGTCTCTCATTTCAGACAGCCTGCTCTTCCAAACTTACTGCTCATGGAAAGAAGGAAAAGGCAGAAAATCCAGACGTGCCTTTCACTTTATTTCAAGCCGATAAACCAATTATGGAAACATTACTTTAACCCATTAACACACAGCATTATAGATTTGCTGTTACCAGCATGGCAATGACCAGGTGTATTACTATCGTTTTTTCAATGACTATTACAGCATAACACTGGTGGTACGACATGCGTTAAGGGACTACAGCTGAAAACTGCTTGAACAGTCCTCATCAACATAGGTGTTGTGGCGTACTGCGTTAAGATTCATACCACACTGGCAACTTTGTGGATGGCGACCCAGGTTCGAATCTGGCCTGGGGCATTTCCAACCCTAGCCCCTCTTTCTCTGCCACTTCATTTCCTGTCTGTTCTTCACATGTTCTATCAAAAATGAAGGCGCTTAAAGCCCTAAAACCTACCTTAACCTCTGTTATATCCACCCTGTATGATACAGACACAGCCTACATGCATATAATAGGCTACAGGCTGAAAATGACCCTCATGGTCTTGCCAGAGTGCTACTTTAATTTCAATGGACTACTCTTAACATACATGCAGTATTCTATTACTTTACAGTTAGCTGCTCTTTTTATCCAACGTGACTTATAGCTATTGGTTACAGACCCTGGAGCAATATGGGGTTATGGGTACTTCACCCATGGAGGGAGGAGGAGCGGGGAAAGGGAACCTGCAATCCTCTGGCTACCACCTGCCTAACCATTACACTCACTACTCACCTGCATGGCCATAGTTTATGGAGTGGATGGTGGGGACATGTGCACACCACTTTCGAGATAATCTTAAAGTGTCCCCACCACTTTTTACAAATATAATCCACATTATAATAATATTGACCCCAGCCAATTTGTTCCCACCATTTTCCCAACCAAACCTACACCTTTGCTTACGTGTGCACCATGTTGATACATGTAGCCTATGTAATGTTAAACACACACAGTTACTGCATACATGTAATACAGGTAGCCATTAATGACATGTGCTATGCCTACAGGCAACACTGGTGCATGTTATGGGTAGGCCTACAGTACAAGCAACATTGGAACATGTCATATTTGTATTAAAGAAACATTACAGAAGAGTTCATGTTTACGGACAACATTATGTGAACAAAGTAATGTTTGTGTACAGAGACATCATGTCTCTCCTGTCTGTCCTGGTTGGCCGATGATGTATTTCGTCATATATACCGTAGCCAACTGTACTTGCACAGGCCGGTGTACAGTATTTGGCTCACAGGCCTGTTGAGCTGGGCTTAGTGACGTGCTCCCATTGTCTCAGTGCAAGAGGATTACCTTTCATTCTTCAGAATCTACCATCTATGCCTCCTAATCCTCTCATTGTCTTTTTGCACTGTCCTCGGGGCCTCAGGCAAGTAGGCTACTGTACGCCTACTACTGTACAGTAAGAATGCCGTCAAGTCAACAAGGGAAATGTTTTGGAACTGTTTTTGGAACAGTTTGTTTTTCTCAAATATTTGAAGCACAACAATAATAGTCTGGGTAATTATGTGTCAGCTGATGTTGTGGTGAAGACCGGATGTTGACAAAGGAAAAGTGAAAAACATAACCTGGCTGCCATAGTTTTCCTTCCAACTCAAATAGGATAATTTTACTGAGTAAATGGTATATACTCTGGTTACTATAGAGTAAATTGCCTGATTCTGGTTGAATCTGGGGGGGGTTCTTCATGTTCAGAAAAAACAATGTCTAGCCACCTCCTTAGGTAGGCCTACAATGGAATAACCGGAGTAACCACCATGTAATATCATGGACTTAATAGTGTTGCACTTACACCATAAATGTAAAACTACTTTTACTTTTACTACATCTGCTGAAGACACTCTAGTGACAGGGACACTCCTCCCGCCTCACCTCTGTCCGTTATTTATGAAGACGAGCAGATGAGTCTTGTGCTGTTGTTGTCGTATGACGCGCTCATCTGTCGTCATGACAACGATGTTCCGAATTCAACAGGACACACTGGCGATGTGTTCAGCTGTGACAGAGACTCCTAAAGGGCCCAATATTCTGAATGAGGGACAGTCAGTGAGAGCAAGAGAGTGAGAGCAGTGACGGGTCAGCCTCTCTCTCTCTCTCTCTCTCTCTCTCTCTCTCTCTCTCTCTCTCTCTGTATCTCTCTCTCTCGCGCGCCTGTTTTTGAGCCAGCCGTTGACTGATTGGGTTAGGCAGTGAATGTCTGTGATTGTTCAAAGTGAACACTAGGCCAGTCTGTATCCTGTGATACGGGTCCACTATGTTCCAGTGGAGCGGACGCCAGCATGTGTTTACCATTACTATTAGTCTCTTAGCAGTGTGGCTCTGTGCTGCACCGCACTGTGCTGTGCTGTTATGGGGCTGAGACAGTCTAGAGGGAGCAAGCCGTTGGCTCAGTGAACATGTGAGAAGAAGAGACTCCCAAAAAAAAACATGACTGTTATCTATCGTCCAATAAGAATATAGGAGTTCACCTTCTGTCGAAAACAAGATTATTGTCACCCAATAGAAATAGGTTTTTACTCATTTAAAAAAAACACTTTGAGTTTTTGAACAGCCAGTGGGAATAGGTGTTCACTTATCTCATCAACGTCTTATCAACTAATTTAAAATGTCGTTAGAAACGTGTTTTAAAAAGCATCTAGTGCACTTATAGTCAACTGCATTTGCAACTTAAAAGCAACTAGTGCACTCATATATAGGCCAAACTACCACAGTTGGCAGTGTTTGTTTTGAAAATGCTTTGCAAACCACATCTTGACCTAGTTTTGTGTACCAGAGGCACGCTACGGTACATGGAGGGAAGTGGTTCTTAATGTCACAACATGAGAGTAGGAGAGAGAGAGTCCTAATGGTTTTGGCTTTGGCTTTGGTTTGTTATGTGAGCGATCCACTGATGCCGCAGACTGGAGTTTGATAGGCTAAAAGGGAACATGCCTCCCTCTGAAGGCCCACATTTTTTAATAGCTAGTTTGTCAATGGAAAAGAGCCTGTGGATCCGGTGCCTGCGTAATTGTGCACATACACTTTCACACACACATTTGCACATACGCACGCACGCACGCAGGCAGGCACACACACACACACACACACACACACACACACACACACACACACACACACACACACACACACACACACACACACACACACACACACACACACACTTTATACATACAATGTATGCACTTTATACAGTATTATGCACATATACTGTATACATGCGCACAAGCACGCACACACGGCAGCAAGCATACACTTCATACACATACATGCACACTTATACACACGCACGTATGTGCACACACACATCCCATTTGTGAACTGCGGTGTAGGCACATATTTGATTGCATAATGTTCCACTTTGGATACTGCGCAGCATGCGAGCGAAAGAGGGGGAAAATGAGACAGAGAGGGACGAAAAAAGAAAGAGGAAATGTATTGGTTTGTGAGAGTGTGGATTAGTTTGAGACAAAGACAGAAAGAACGAGGGACAGAGAGAGACAGTTTTAGAGAGATAAAGCGAGAAAAGGGTAAAAGAGATCCTTGCTGCGTCCCCCTGGCTGTTCGCTGTTGGAGCCTCTCTTCATCCAGCACACACACACACACGTGCACACACAAACACACACACACACACACACACACACACACACACACACACACACACACACACACACACACACAGGGCAGCTGACAGGGGGGACAAACAGGTATGTTGTCCCGGGCCCAGGGAGGGAGGGCCCCCAGAATTGGATTCTCATTACATTGTATGTATTGCGTGGGGGGTCCTTTCAGATTACTTTTTCCTGGGCCTGGCCAATGCTGCCAGCGGCCCTGCACACACACACGCACACACACACACCACAGACACACACACACACACACACACACACACACACACACACACACTCAGTGTGCGGATGCCATAAAGAGTGCTCGTGTGGGCAGTCTCTGGAATCAATCTGTGATTATGCAACCATTCCAAACAGGGAGCGAACAATCAAACAGAAAAAAACGGCAGCCACAGCTACAGCAGGAGCAGGAGCAGCAGCAGCGGAAATAAAGCTGTTGCAAGACTGTTGCAGAGTCTGACTCGACTGTAACAACTCCCTGTTGAATAGGGACGTTTTCTTTTGCAGAAAGAAAGAAATGAGAAAGAAAGAAAGAAAGAAAGAAATGAGAAAGAAAGAAATGAGAAAGAAAGAAAGAAAGAATGAGAATTAAAATTAGAACTAAAATCAGAATGCCATTATTGAGTCTATTATAATATAGTGAATAGTATTGTTTGTATTAGCATTATGGTTAAAAACAACGTTGTAACAGTTTATTTCATACAGCGATTCAAGGACGTTTCTTTACAATGAAATGTCAACATGCAATGAAATAGCATTACACAAACTACTGCCTCTGCTACGTTTCGCATTTTTGGAATTGCTCAAATGGAAACCCAGTGGAGGCACGCTCCTGAACATCGATCTGGTCTATGAAATGGCCCACATGAGACTATAACTAAATAGTCCATCGTCTATGTAAGTGCACAGGGAGCAGTAAAACAATATTGAAAAGTGAAGGGTAGGACAGACCCGAGACCCCAAAAAGCACTAAAAGACCCCAAAAAGAGTTTTATTGTTCTCCTATCCTGGACATCTGCTAATGTAGGCCTATTGCTCTTTCTCTCTCTCTCTCTCTATTGCTCTCTCTCTCTCTCTCTCTATTTCTCTCTCTCCCTCTCTCTCTCTCTCTCTCTCTCTCTCTCTCTGTCTCTCTCTTTCTGTCTCTCTCTATTTCTCTCTCTCCCTCTCTCTCCCTCACTCCCCATTCTCTCATTCTGCCCTTCTCTCTCTCTCTCTCTCTCTCTCTCTCTCTCTCTCACTCACTCCCCATTCTCTCTCTCTCTCTCTCTCTCTCACCATTCTCTCTCTCTGCCCCCTCTCCCCCGGGTTTATTAAGGGATGGAAACAAAAAATGTGGCTCAAAACCTCAACCTCAGGCACAGCCGTATTTCAGGAGATTCTCTTACTATCATCCTCTACTCCTCCTCTCCTCTCCTCTCCTCTCCTCTCCTCTCCTCCTTCTCTCCTATCCTCTCATTTCCTCCCATCCTCCTCTCCCCTCCTTCCCTCTCCTCTCCTCTCCTCCTCCTCTCCTCTCCTCTCCTCTCCTCTCTTCTCTTTGCCGGGAGGAATTCTTTTGACATCTGATCTCACTGGCCAGCTGGTAAACGGTGCCCCCCAAATGTACTTAAGCCTTCATTCCTTGCATTGTGTGTGTGTGTGTGTGTGTGTGTGTGTGTGTGTGTGTGTGTGTGTGTGTGTGTGTGTGTGTGTGTGTGTGTGTGTGTGTGTGTGTGTGTGTGTGTGTGTGTGTGTGTGCCGCGCGCGCATGTGTGTAAGAGTGTGTGTGGAGGGGCATGACAATTTGTGTGACAAAAGAGAGTAAAAGAAAGGTAGAAATAGGCAGAGTGAGTGTGAGTGAATGGACCTATGATTCATCGGTGGTTCTCAGTTTAAGACGGAAAATTACAAAAAAAAAGTACCCACACTCCCCTCTCACACAGAGTCACAATTGCAAAGACTTCAAGTCTGTCAAACGTTCCTGGAGCAAACCTTAACTTAAATCCCCTCTTGTTGAAATCAACTGCAGTTTCATGTCTGAACAGCAGCTGGGCACGGTTCCAATAATACCTACCCCATGATGTCATCATCATCGACATCACCCCCACTCTCCACAATACACACACAGACATACGGTAGGCTACAGACATTGATTGGCTGATGTCACTATTTACCGGAAACATCAGACACATTAACGTGTACAAATACTCTGCTTGCACCTGACCTCACTCTCAGACAGACGGTGACATCATTCAAAGTCTGTATCGTTTTGGGGGGATGGGGGAGCCTGTATACATAGGCCTACATTACGTATAATGTGTGGGTGTGTGTTTTGATATGTCTGTGTCTGATTTGTGTGTGTGTGTGTGTGTGCGTGTGTGGTGGTGGGTGGGTACTTTCATGCTCGCACAAGCAAGCAACTGAGAGTCGACCCAAATACCTGTAATAATACTACTGATGATAATAGTTACGTTGCTCTTGTACCGCACTGTACCTACAAAGAATCGGATACTACAAAGCAACTGTGTATGCTATAGAGGAAAACAAAGAAAAAAAAACAAAATTTGGCTTAGTATTCATCATCAATGCTGCCGTCATCATCATCATCATCATCATCATAATCATCCTGTTCTTGTATACCACATAGTATCATACAATCCACATAGTATCATACAGTACAGTGGATGTAGGTGAAAGTGCTCCAGCAGCTTGGTGGCAATGGAGGGAACCCAAGAAGGCACGAGTGAATCCCCAGGGGAATACCAGGGGAACTAATGGGGGAAACCTGATCCCAGGACAGCAGCAGCAGCGCAAGAGTCGGCCTAGTAATACAGTAACAACATTACACCCTAAAACACAGCTACTGATGACAATATGTTATTATAGGTTAATTTATACGTCATACACAAGCTATACATAGAGGAACGCACAGTAAAGGCAGGCATTACCATTGCCACTGTTGTCATCGTTGTCGTCGTCGTCATCATCCATTTCTGTAGTGGTGTTTCTCTACGGGGACTCTACAGCCCCCCAGGTGCCGTTGGGAACATTGAGAGGGATAAAGCTGAGAGGGGTGCGGTGCTTATTTGCCATTGGGGGGCATTCATCTATATTTAATTTTGTTTTTACTGGGGGCGTGTTGGCAAGCTTATGATGGGGCGTTTATTCAAAAAGGTTGATATTGATAACCACTGTTCTATAGTACTGCATTTCTATAGTATATCACCATAGCATAATGGATGTAGGTGAAAGTGCTGTAACAGTTTGGCGCCAAAGGAAGAAACCCAAGAAGGCAGTGAGTGAATCCCCAGGGGCATACTGGGGGAAACCTAATGCCATGACAGCAGTGGTGGCAGCAGCAGCAGCAGCAGCAATCATTTAGATCAGTGATTCTCAAAGTGTGGTCCGGGGACCACTGGTGGTCCGCAACAGAGCACAGGTGGTCCCCGAGAGGAATTCTACTTTTCCAAGACAAGCTAGCAGTAGGCTATATTTGTAAACTAATTACAAACCTAAACATAGCTGAAGTCTTATTTTCACAACAAGACAGGCTTGTAATGAATTAAAATAAAAAGTAAATGTAATTAGCAGTGTCAAATTAGCACCCACTGTCAATTCAGTTGACAGGTGGTCCTTGAGCATTTTGGAGCGGACTAAGTGGTCCTCGGTCTGAAAAGGTTTGAGAAACACTGATTTACATTATATTACATTACAATTTACACTTTACTTTACTTTTGTTCTTCAGGACATTGCACAATAATGAACATATACATATGTGTAAAATTGCAGTGGGGGGGCAATCTGTTCCCTCCCCTGTACATCCTGGAGACAGCAGGGCAAGATGGGGTGGGGCAGAGTTGAGTGGGTGTGCGTGTGGGTGTTGTTGTATGGGCATGGGGGGTGGTGTTTGGGGGGTTTGGGCTGGAGCAGGGGGAGAGGGTGTGTGTGTGGGTGTATGCATAGACATACTATACTGAGTGTGGGTGTGTGTGTGGGTGTGTGTGGATGTGGGTGTGGGTGTGTGCATAGACAAACTATACCATGTGTGTGTGGGTGTTGCATGTGCTGTGTAGGGGGGGGGGGGGGGGAGTCAGGTTAGGTTTGGGGTGGGGTGGGTGGTGGGTGGTCTACTATGTGATGTGAGTCTGAAGATTTGTTTTGTTGGGGGGGAGCTCTTTTCCTTAAGAACTGAGTATAACTATATAGGACTTGATATAAACAACAACGCTATACTAACTTAAACTACCACTACTGCTGCTACTGCTTATCATAGTGCTGTGTTATGTTCTAGTACTACAACTACAACTATATTACTGCTGCTGCAAATGTTACTACTACTACCACTACTACTACTCCTGCTACTTTTTGGGGGTGGGGGTGGGGATAGCACTGGTAGGAGAATTGTGGGAATTGGGGCGTTGGCCCAATTGTATGTGGGTGTGTATGTGTGTATGGGTGTGTGCATAGACATACTATAACGAGTGTGGGTGTGTGTGTGTGTTGCATGGGTGGGGGTTGGGTTGGGTTGGGTTAGGTTTGTGCGTGCAGGGAGGGGGGGGTTGTGTGTCAGAGGATTTCTTTCTTTGGGGGGGGGTAGCGTAGTGTTGTGCTGGGAAATTGTGTATGGGGTGTATTCTGGGAAGGGGTGTTTTGTGTTGAAAGATTGGGGTGGGGGTTTGGGGGGGGGCGGGGGTAGTGGTGCGTAAAGAAGTTATGGGAATTGGGGTGTTAAGTTTGGTTAAATTAGGTTTGTTTGGGGAGGGAGGGGCCATGGGGGGATTGTGTGTGTGTGTGTATCGGATTGTGTGTGTGAGTGGGGTGCGTTGGGACATTGTGGGAATTGGGGTGGTGGTATGGGGAAGACGGAGGAGGTGTGTGTGTGTGGGGGGGGGGGGGGGGGGGGAGGGGGGGGGGGGGTGGGGTTGTAGGCCGGGATGATATGGGGGATTGTGGGGTGGTGGTATGGGGTTAGAGGGAGGAGGTGTGTGTCTGTGTGTGTGTGTGCCTGTGTGTGTGCATCTGTGCGTACGTGTGTGTGAGTGCGTGCGTAGGGAAGATATGGGGGATTGTGGTGGCGTGTGGGGTGTTGGTATGGGGGTAGAGGGTGTGTGTGAGTGTGTGTGTGTGTGTGTGGTGTGTGTGTGTGGTGTGTGTGTGTGTGTGTGTGTGTGTGTGGTGTGTGTGTGTGTGTGTGTGTGTGTGTGTGTGTGTGTGTGTGTGTGTGCGTATGTGTATGCGCGCGTGCATGTATAGGGATGGTAGGTTGGATTGTGGCGTGTAGGGTGTTGGTATGGGGGTAGAGGGATTACGGCTCCTAATCCCAGTGGTGGCCCAGTGGAGTTGTTTAGGCTCCGATGGCCACTGAAGGGCAAGGGGACACATCCTGTACGGCTTAAGATGAAATCAGTCCCCCTGACCCCGGAGCCGGAGCAGCCAGCCTGCATTTCAAGACCCTGATGCAACTCAACCCCCAAACCAACACAACACAACACATCCACCCCCAAACCCATAAAAGATTACTTACTGAGCATAGAGATAGACCAGGCTGTATTTCAAGACCCTGCAGTAACTCAACCCCCAAACTAGAGATACACCAGATCCTGATTTTTAGGATCCTGCCGGATACCGGATCCACTGCTTAAGATCCTGCCGGATCCGGAACCGGATCCTACGAAAGGGTTGAAACACATAGCCAACTCGCACACGTGGGCCCTTTTTATTACGTTGGTGCAAACTTTTTTTAAGACTCATTGGCTTACTGCCACACTGCCTTCAACGGCCGCTTCCAAAGGGCTTTCACTCCATGCAGCGATTGGGGTTGTGAAAGACTGACTGAAAAGCCTAGGCTACGTAAAAAGTAGAGATGCCCCAGATCCTGATTTTTAGGTAACTGCCGGATACCGGATCCACTGCTTAAGATCCTGCCGGATCCGGATAGTCTGAAAAACCCTATTATCCTGCCGGATCCGGAACCGGATCTCGGATCCTGTACATCTCTACCCCAAACCAACACAACACAACACACACACACACACACAAATCTATAAACGATTACTATAGCCTACTGTGCACAGAGATGGACATGGACCAGGGTGTATTTCAAGACCGCACACAACCCAAGCCAAGCCAACCCACCCCAAATCAAAATCTATATTTGCTACAAGCGATTACTGTACTCAACTGTACAGAGATGCCAAGAGGGCAAGATGGCAACAGCTTAAGCTGAAATGAGACCCTGAAACCCTCCAGCTTGGAGCGACCAGGGTGCATTTCAAGACACCTGTAACCCACCCCTTCAACCCTAATTAAAATATATCGTTACTACAACCAATTACTGAACTCTTCTGTACAGAGATGCCAAGAAGGCTGAAGGACATACAGTTTAAGATGCAATGAGCCTCCCTGACCTGGCTTGGGTAGAGTGAACATCAAGCCGTAGCCCCAGAATGCACATCGCACCCCCGTGTAGCACGTTGTAATAGTCATTGTTAATAGTCATAGTTAACAACTATGGTACTACAGCAGTATGACCTGACACACGGCCTTTAGTAATGCACGATGACTTGGTCATTGCCATTCTGTCAAGAGCAAATTTATAACACCATGTCTTAACGGCTTTAACTCCTTTGGGAGTGCCAAATTTGGGAGTGCCAAATTTAACTGTACAGTAGAGTAGTAGAGTGTATTTTATTGTCCCCAGGGGGTAAATTGGTGTTAGGCTGAAACACTCACTGCAACACATGGTAGTTTACATTGACACAATGCATGGAAAACATAAAAACATCAAATTATACATGAAAACCACAAAAAAACAGCAACAACAATAAACACAAAACTATACATATAAGTTATGTATGCCCATGTATGGATGTATATTGTTATACAGGCCTATGTGAGGATGGTTCTGATTTGCAAGGGCACTTCAGCCATGGTCGGATGTGTAGGGAGTGGGAAGGGCAGGATGCAAACCTGCAATCCTGTGATCTACAGTATAACTCCCTAACCATTACTCCACAGCTGCCCACACTAAACAGGGCAATCCGTCTGGTTTGCTGTCTGTCTGGTCTGTTTCTCTTGTCTGGGTATGTGTGTCTGTCTGTATGCTCTGCTTGCCTGTCTGCCTGCCTGCCTGCCTGCCTGTCTGCCTGCCTGCCTGCCTGCCTGTCTGCCTGCCTGCCTGCCTGCCTGCCTGCCTGCCTGTCTGCCTGTCTGCCTGCCTGTCTGCCTGCCTGTCTGTCTGCCTGTCTACCTGCCTGCCTGTCTGCCTGTCTGCCTGCCTGCCTGTCTGTCTGTACACCTCTCTGTCTGCTTGCCTGTCTGCTTGCCTGTCTGTCTGTCTGTCTGCCTGCCTGTCTGTCTGCACACCTTTCTGTCTGTTTGTCTGTTTTCTTAATTGTTCTGCCCTCACGACAACCCCACGCAGTGCAACCTGTTTGTTTCCTGCGGAGGCCTGCGGAGGAGGTATTTTTACCCAGCCTTCTGGGTTAATTAGGATAGCAGACCTCTGTGGTCGCAGGCAGCAATAATGACACACGCTGCATGCCTCAGATGCCGGTGGTCTGCTCAGCTCCAGATGAAATAACTCTTATTTTGACAGTGCTGCACATAAGATGAAGACATCACATCAGCTTCTCGTAAATAGCTGGAATGTTTCGGGAAAGCTCTTTTCCTTAAGGACTGAGTTAAAAAAAAGAAAACAGTAACAACAGTAACTATAGAACTAGAACTACCACTGCTACTGTGTACAGTGCTACTAGTGTTATGTACAAGTAATACTATACAACTGCTGCAAATATTACTACCACTACTTCTACTACAACTATTAAGATTACTACAACTAGCTGCTACCAAAGATCTTAGATCTTCTTAGTTCTAATAGACCACCTCTCTACTACTACTACTACTACTA
>NC_085867.1:32007219-32012219 GCF_034702125.1 Engraulis encrasicolus | reverse complement strand
CCACTTCAGCCAATGGTTTTGTAGGCCTACGTATTTTAACATGAAATCGAGGAGCTTAATCATCGTACCTAAAAGATCGAAAACAATTGAAAGAGCATGCCACTCGTCAAAGATGGACGACGGTATGAAGGTGTTGATGGAATTAATATATGAACAGAAATGCACACATACAGTAAATGACCAAACGTAGGGTATGAGTTAAGGGTGTGCAAAAACGCATCACGATACTGAAATGACTTATGAATACAGCACAACAAATAAGCCGTGTTTTTACACATTTACTGAAGTACATATCGCAATGCATTGCAATGAATCGCAATGGATCGTGATAGAGTGGCATGTGGCATGTGTATCGAATTGTGCATTGAATCGTGAACACTTTGCCAATACCCGCCCTAGTGTGAATGGGACTTTACAAGCTGATGAACCATGGCAATCACATTCATCATTCACAGGTGTTGAAGGACAAGATAGCCTTGCTTTGTGTGACGACGACAGTAGTGTAGTATTTCACACTGACAGAGGTGGCAAGTCTGGTTCTCTGAGAGAAAAAGACCATCAAGGGGGCACCACAGGTTAAAGCGTTGTTAACACTTCAGGATTTCATCCTTATAACCATCCATTTCCATTTGTTAGCTGTTACCTAACACGTTTCTCACTGTTTGCTAACCATTGTTTTTACATCATTGCTCATCATGCGGTAAACCATTTTCGCTAAACACACACACTTATCTTACTGGATGTCAATGTTGTTTGCTATCGATCTGTATGTCTGACTGTCCTCATAATATCTGCTGATATCTATTTGTCATCCATTTCTGTCCATTACCCTCTACGTCCGCATTTGTAAATGATCTACACAAATGATCTACAGGTAAAATATTGGCAACACAATGTAATGGCACTTGTTGCCAAATGATGAACGAAGTGTGAAGTAATAGTTAAGAAATGCTAAATAAATCATTGTTTGGAGGTACAACATCCAAAGTGTTATTGTGAAGAACTGTCACAACAACAGCACTTTGGACATTGTCCTTCAAAATAAGCATCTCTTACCTTGCACATTTGATAACCCGTGTTTGGTGGATGAGAAACAGATAGCAGATAGCGAGAAGGAAAACAGCCAGATTAGTCAGAGGATGATGGCCACAAACCCATCCAGAAAGACACAAAGACACAACATGCAGAAAGATGTGCTTGTATTTAGCCGACACAGTAAAAGATACAGTAGGCCTATTAATTCAACTATTATAACTCCCTCGAGAGTGTATTTGATCCCAGAATACTCTCTTAAGTGTTGAATTAACACTTCATTTTTTACTGTGATGTTTCTGTAAATTAGTAAGATGATTTGAGGTGCTTTGAGCGTGGGTAAAATTTCCACCATTAGGCCATAATACAAGGCGTCGAAACTTCCCCTGTGGCTTTATATAAACCAGGGATTTCCCTCCGCTCCCGCGAGCGCTACTGTATAAAAGCACGCTGCTTAGATCCCTCTCATATTTCCCCTGGGTCCATTACGGCAAATTACAGCCTGTATGCCTCACACTCCAGAACGGGTGAGAAAACCTACACCAGGTTTGACGCCTATTATACAGAAATAGCAGTCGTGTTCCTTCGCTTTTGGAAACAAAGACGCAGGCCCTTTTGCTGTGTCACAATTGTGGAATGTGGCTTCAGACAATGGAGACTCTTTAAAACACAAAGGCCACCGCATTTCTGAGGACTGAGCTCTGTTTCTCTGTTTCTCTGTTTCTCTGTTTCTCTCTCTTTCTCTCTCTCTCTCTCTCTCTCTCTCTCTCTCTCTCTCTCTCTCTCTCTCTCTCTCTCTCTCTCTCTCTCTCTCTCTCTCTCTCCGGACACTGGAGATATACCCGAGGACAGAATGTGATGCACGCACGCACGCACGCACAGACAGAATGTGATGCACGCATGCATGCACGCACACACACACACACACACACACACACACACACACACACACACACACACACACACACACACACACACACACACACACACACACACACACACACACACACACACACACACACACACACACACACACATCCTCTCCCCTATAACCTTGAGGGGCCCTCCCATTGGCCTCCAATCATAACCTCAAACTAACTAAAGAATGCTAAATCGTGGCCAGACCAAAAACAATCCATACCCTGGGTTTTATCAGTGGGAGCAACAAAATGACCAAGAACACAGGATTTTTCTACCTTAGAGGTTGTCCTGACTTGACAATGGCTTAGGTAAGATCTCTCTCTCTCTCTCTCTCTCTCTCTCTCTCTCTCTCTCTCTCTCTCTCTCTCTCTCTCTCTCTCTCTCTCTCTCTCTCTCTCTCTCTCTCTCTCTCTCTCTCTCACACACACACACACACACACACACACACACACACACACACACACACACACACACACACACACACACACACACACACACACACACACACACAAACTGCTCTGCTTTGGCCTTTCCATCCTCCTCTTTAAGGAATTGTGATGCACCCGCCTGTATGCATGTGTGTGTGTGTGTGTGTGTGTGTGTGTGTGTGTGTGTGTGTGTGTTTCTCTCTCTGGAGAGAGAGAACAATAGGAGTCGACCCCACCACAGTCAGCCAGCCCAGCTGCGTTTACCAGCCTGCACGCTACACCACTCCACTCCACTCCACGGCCTCCACGTCACTGCACTTCACTTCCACCACTTCTTTAACTAGCCTCGCCCTACAAAGCTGCAGGAAAAACACACTGACTGAACCACTGTGTTTTTGCAAAAGCACCCCCCCCCCCCCACACACGCACACACATACACACACACACACGCACGTACACACACACACACACACACACACACACACACACACACACACACACACACACACACACACACACACACACACACGCACACACGCACACATGCACACTCACAGTCAAATACCACAAGTGCCTTCGAACAATGTAAAGGCCGCTTGACAATCAGTGCCTTAAACAACACTGCCTTAAAGCAGCACTAAGAAAGTTTCCAATTTGGTCGCCCTACAGGCTGGAAGTTCCTCAGGGATGAGGAAACCAAGGCCCACTTGGAGCCAAATGGGGAGCACTGTACTCTGTTTCATGCGGCACACCATAAAGTCAATCCAATACAATAGTCTCTTTTCCATAGGGTTCCGCGTTCCGGTGCGGGCTTTATAAATATTCATGAGAGTCGGCGGGGGGCTAACGGTACTGGTTTGGCCCGCGTTTCCATCTAGCAGAGTTCGGTACTGTAGGTACAGTTTAGGTGAGCAGTTGCAGTCGCCCTGAGTGGTCACGTGAATAATGTCCAGGCTTTCACGCCATGGTAAATAACACAGGAAAAGGAGTCCTCCTCCTCCTCATATGTCATACGGGGCAGCTGTGCCCTAGTGGTTAAGGAGATGGGCTTTAGATCAGTGGGTTGCAGGTTCAAATCCCACCCTTTCACTGCCTATCTCACTCCATGGCTGAGGTGCCGTTGAGCAAGGCCCCCAACCCCCCACTGCTCCAGGGACTGTAGCCAATATCCTGTGCTTACAAAGAAACCTGTAAGTCGCCTTGGATAAAAGCGTTGCTAAGTGTAATGTAAAGTATTGTAATGTTTGTTAACAATCATCAAAAGTACAGTAGCAGCATATGACTCAGCCTGTGGGTTGTCATCATTTCACTCAAACTGTTTCAAAACAGCTGCTCTTCAGCATAGTTTTATTCAGTAGCCTGCAGTCAGGGGCGCCGACAGGGGTGAGGGGTGTGGGGTGGAGGGACAAAGGGGACAGTTGTCGCAGGCCAAGGGAGAGAGGGGGCCCATAATTGCTTCCTCATTACAATGTATGTAGCCTATTGGGCTGGGGGGCCCTTTCAGATGACTTTTTCCTGCGGCCCTGCCTGCAGTATCTGCAGTATCTTTCAAGCCTTTCAGCCTTGCAAACAGACCTGTTAACCCACCCCGCGCTCCAAACCCATAGAGAACTAAAATGAGTTGCTCAGCTCCACCGAGCCTGATTAGTACGACTATAGCCGTTGGCAGCAGACAAGGTGAAATCACACATGCCTTGCATGCCGATACAAGTCGATTAACCATTTAAACATAATTTTAAGGTAAAAAAAACTAAAGCAAAACTACTTAGTGATAATTTAACTTCATTAAAACTCATACTAGCTGGAGGGCTTAGGAGTCCTTGGATGTGGAGGACAGTAGCAAGCAACACCTAGGTGGAGGAGAAGCCCTCAGGCTTGGTTTTGAAATGAGCGTGTGGCGTGGTAGGCTAATTTAATTCCCGATGGTGGGCTTGAAGGCGGGCGGGCAGGTGTTGACTCATTCCTCTGTCAGGTTTGTCTATGTGTCGACATCTGATGGCCATGCGTCCGCCCGCCCGCCCGCTCCCTCCCCCGCGCTCACGCCTCCTTCGCCAGACTCTGTGGTTTGGTGAGTCAGATTTGGATGGCGAGGCGCGATCTGCTCTTCACTCCCCCTTGAGGGTTTTTTTTCATGTGCGTTCGCACACACATGCACGCACGCACACACACACTGCCTCTTTCTCTCGCTCTCACTCTCTCTTTCTCTCTCTCTTTCTCACATTCTCTCTCTCAAACACACGCACACACATGCACGCACGCACACACACACACACACAGTCACAGATTGTTCACTCTCCCTAAAAAAAAACTTGGCCAGCAAAAAGGGGAATTTTCTTTGTAGATGTGCAAGATCACACATTTACTGTGCTGTACAGCACCGTCTGAATCACACATGGAATGAACTTTCGTTTGACTTTTTTTTTGTTTGGTTGGCCTCTGCCATTTTACGACAAAGGCAAAACAGCACAAAACACAAATTACGAGTTTAAAAACAACAAAGTGGAAATGAAAATGACAGACTGCTTTTTTTTATTGCACGGTTTTGTGAGATGTCCATAACCCGCTGACTGGATGAATAAATTACTGATTAAGAAATGAACTTGAATAGTTCACAGGCTG
>NC_085867.1:31974719-32004719 GCF_034702125.1 Engraulis encrasicolus | reverse complement strand
TTTTTAGCGTTTAGGGGTCTGTGTTTTTCTCCAGAGTCTGTCTGCCCGCGTTTCTGGTAAACGGGGAATGACTAACGCTAATATCTCTGTGGTGCGAATTATCTCACAGCAGGTCACACAAGAGGCCTCATTGGACATGAAGGACTGACACAGATCAGACTTCCTCTTTTACAAGGCAGCACATGGACCCTTCATGGGCGCCCATAAACTCAAGCATGCACTGATGGACTCCAGGGAAGCAGACTGGGGTAGGGACAAAGGGGTCACTTGTCCCAGGCCCAGGGAGAGGGAGGGTGGGGTGTGTGGGTTGGGCGCGGAATAGGCTAACAATTACATTGTATGTGGGTGTGGGGGGCCCTCTCAGATGACTTTGTCCTGGAACTGGCCAAAGCTGTCAGCGTCTCTGACTGACTCCATGGTCTAACCCACACCCTCACTGTCCGCCCCCCTCTCCCAAGACTTGCACCCCTGTGCAATACTTATAGGCCTACTGGAAACTAGCTATGACGCTGTCATGTTTACTATGTACTGTTTACTGTGAACACTGAGGACTGTCTTCTGTCAACGCCTCTTTAATAGGCTAGTTATCAACTTCCTGATTCGTAAATACACCACATACACAACACAGATGTTGCACTGATGAGAATTTTTGTTTTTTGTTTTTTGTTTTAAATCTCACGGCACATGTACTGCTTGTTGTATGCATTGTACATGTGTGCAGAGAAATTAAAAGGCATTTAATTGGGAATCTACTGTTTTTAATTATATTCTATTATATGCTATTCTATTCTATTCTATTCTATTCTATTCTATTCTATTCTATTCTATTCTATTCTATTCTATTCTATTCTATTCTATTCTATTCTATGTACAGTATATTAACCCTTGTGTTGTGTTCGTAAGCTGCATACACCTGTGGTGTTCGGGTCATTTTTGACCCGTGAGAACAAAACTCAGCCATAAAATACCCCAAAACACTAGTTATCATCAAATATTGTTTTTCATCTCATGGCTAACTTGGTATGTATTCATATCCATAGAAATATTACTTTATGTATTCATCTTTTTGACTTAACTGGTCTTTTATCTTACATTATGCAAATCGTTTTTGATGACCAAAACTATCAAAATCTGCATAAATTCACTATTAATACCTCCTAAAGTGATACAATTAGTGATTATGTTGTCCATGTATTACAGCTGATATGAGAGTACAACAACCCCCAAATTTATTTTATTGGTTTTTCTCTAATATTGAAAAATATCATCAATAGTGGCATTTGTGTGTTGAGGTCCAAACCAACCCAAAGAGATTTATAGCAGGATAAAGACCAAATGTCAACTAAATTAGTTTTTCAGTGCATAAAATCAATGTTTAAATATGTTGACTTGGTGTTTTTCAATATTTATATAATTTTAGTGTGGTAAATATACAAAATAACAATTCTGTCCGAGTCACAGCTATTCCACCAATCTAATGCAAAGATATTGGAAATGAACACATCAATTAACATGAAAAAAGTCACACTATTCATCTGAATCCCCTATGCCATGAACATGGACCATTATGTCATTGCCACATCAACTTTATGGAAAGTATAAGACCAGTTCTACATGTTTGGGTGCCATTATGAATTTTTGATACGTTTTTTGGAAAAAATAATGTGTAAAAATGTATTTTGCAAACAAATGTGCTAAAAATCTCATTACATAATGCAGAAATGGATCCTCTGACCATGAAAACATATGAGTAGACACCAGAAATACATCTGTACTCCTTTCACAACAGGAGATATGACGTATTGTAGTGTATGGGACTGTCCGGCGGCCATATTGGATTTGGAATATGAAAAAGCTGGCAAAAAAAATTCAGGCAAGAAATATATTTTCCTCACCATAAATCACCAAACTAAAGACAAGGGGCAACCAACAGCTTTTCAGAAATGCATACAACAGCCAAAAATCTATGACGGGTCAATTTTGACCCTGAACACCACAGATGTAACTTTTTTTTTTTTGGACCTTTAAAATTTACTAAAATGATAAAACATATTTTTTGTGTGTTGCAATGATTGTGACTGAGGATTAGATGAAGCCTTATTCCAAGAAAATAAAGGAAAGTGTGTTTTTTTCACACTAAAACTTGAAAACGGGTCAAAAATGACCCGAACACAACATAAGGATTAAGTCCTCCCTCAAATGTAATACTGCACGTCCCAAGAGGCATTTACCAGAAATCCATGCTCTAAAACAAAAAAAGGGGGTGGGTTCGTTGCATATAAAGGGAACGCTTTTGTTGCGCAATCATTTCAGTGGAAAAGGGGTAGGAGCTCCTCTTCCTGAAAAAAAAAACAAAACAGTCTGCTCTTTCAGAATCGCTTTCGATTTCGTGATTAGTGTCTGCCACCCTGGGAAGACAGACAGGGGTCAGGGTATTTTGGCTGTGAAGGATTGCATGTCTCCAGCATCGTCTCCACATCTAGAGCAAAAACAGAAAGGAGCGTATTCTGTAGTTTCGGGAAGGGGTCAGAGAGCATGTGGTGGCAGTCTGGTGGCCCTGGGAGGGGACTGAGTCACACGCGCACACAGACACACATGCATGCATGCGCGCACGCACACACACACACACACACACACACACACACACACACACACACACACACACACACACACACACACACACACACACACACACACAGGCATGCATGCATGCACGCATGCACGCACACTCATACGCATGCACATACGCATGTGCGCACACACACACACACACACACACACACACACACACACACACACACACACACACACACACACACACACACACACACACACACACACACACACACACACACACACACACTCTCCCTCTATTGCTTTCACACTCACACGCACTCTCTCTCTCTCTCTCTCTCTCTCTCTCTCTCTCTCACACACACACACTTTATCTCACTGTCTCTCTTCTGTCTCTCTTTCCCTCTCTCTCTCTCTCTCTCTCTCTCTCTCTCTCTCTCTCTCTCTCTCTCTCTCTTTCCCTCTCTCTCTCTCTCAGACACACAAACGCACTCTCTCCCCATCCCCATTGCACCCCCCCACCACTTACTGGAAAGCTCTGAGTCACACTCACCCACTCCCCAGCTCCCGGCCCCCGCTTCAGAGCCCGCTAGGCTAGCAGATCCAATCCCCCCTGCCCCCAACCCCAACCACCACCACCACCTCCTCCTTCTCTCACCCACTCCCCAGCTACCGCCGTCACCCATCTCCCCTTGCGCTTCTTTTGTTGCACAGATGGTATACCACTCCTCTCCTCCCTCCCTCCTCGCCCCTGATGGTTTGCAGGCGTGTTTGGGTTCCACTGGAATTTCCCCTGTTGTTGATGTTTTGGTGGGCTCCCCTTTTTTCTTCTCTCTGGGCATTCTCGCCTGCCTGCCTTCCTTTGCTATGCTACCTACCCCATCATGAAAGTGGGTCACTTCGTCAGAAGTTCAAGACAGATAAAAGAAACTAAAAGAGAAAAAATGCAATCTTATCTCGTCTGGACTATTTTGAGAGATATCTCTTCTCTAAAAGGCCTGCCAGGCACAGCAGGTGTGTGGGAATTAGGCTCACCGCATATCCTGTGTAGTCTATGTACCACACAGACTACTGGAAAACAGCTTAAACATATCTAAAAACGCATCAGCATAACATATCAAAGTACGTCTTGTATTGTCTACTGCTATGACTGCTAAGGCTACTGCGAAACAGCTTAATACAGTGTTTTAACACAATGTCATGCGCAACTCCTATTTCATGGCCAAAGGAAGTTATGCAATGAGGAGAAAAATTGATCGGCCAGCTCATTCAAACTACTTTAGCACCTAAGGAGAGCCGCGGGGGAGTGTGTGTGTGTGTGTGTGTGTGTGTGTGTGTGTGTGTGTGTGCGTGAGTGTGTGCGTGCGTGTGTGTGTGTGTGTGTGTGTGTGTGTGTGTGTGTGTGTGTGTGTGTGTGTGTGTGTGTGTGTGTGTGTGTGTGTGCGTGTGCATGCGTGTGTGTATGTGTGTGTGTGTGTGAGAGAGAGAGAGTGTCCGTGTGTGTGTATGTTCCGTTGTTTTGTGTGTGTGTTTGTGTGTATTTTTTTGTGTGTGTGTGTATGCGTGCGTGCGTGTGCGCGTGTGCATGTATTTCAAGAGCCACAGCAACTTGTGATGATGGAGGGGCCTCTACAGATATACGAATGACTGCTATTGACGTGTGTGTGTGCGTGCGCGCGCGTGTATGTATGTGTGTCTTCAGAGATGGGTTGCTATTGACAGCAGCAGTGTGGGCGTCCGCTGATCTCAGGGTTCATCATATCGAGAGCTGAAAAAATCCAATCGAGCTCAAGCCTTTCCGGAAGCTCTCCACTCCTCCCCCTTGCCCACAGCTGCCTGGTTTCTTTTTTGTTCAGGTGTCATGAAGTATGCATGTGTGGGTGAGCGTTGAGGGCACTCACTCGCCTCGCTTTTGCTCACTTGCTCGCACTTGCCCAGGGCCGGCCTAGGGTGGAAATCCAGCCCGGGCGTTTTTGACATGCACCAGCCCCTCATAAAGCATGCTGCTTTTTCTATGGTATTATGATTAGCTCACTCCATTGTCTATATTAAAGATTACATTACATTACATTACATTACATTACACTTAGCTGATGCTTTCATTTATCCAAAGCGACTTAAAGTTATTATTTGTCAAGGTATTGGTTACAGTCCCTGGAGCTACGTATGTGGGGTTAGATGCCTTGCTCAAGGGCACTTAAGCCATGGGGATGGAGATGTAGGGAGAGGTCAGGTGGGATTTGAACCTGCAACCCCTAGATTGAAAGACGAACTCTCTAATCACTACTGGACCACAGCTGCCCCATGGAGAGATGAACCAATGGGCCACCCCATTGGGACCGTCTCTAAGAAGAAGAAAAAAACGAACACAAAAACAACAGCATTGCTCCCCCAGGACTGGCAGCCCACCACGAAAGTGCCCTGTATGCCAGATTAACAGTCTAGCCCTGCACTTGCCTATAGTCAACCCATGGTCAGGCCCGCCAACAAGACGCGGTGGGGGGGGGACAAAGGGGTCAGTTGTGTGCCCAGGCAAAGAGGCGGCACAGAACTGGGACCCCATGACATTGTATGCATTGAGAGAGAGGGCCCTTTCAGATTATTTTGTCCCGGGCCCAGTCAAAGCTGACAGCGGCCCTGTAGTAAACGCAGGCAGGCAGGGCAGGGCAGGCATGGTTGACATCAGCAGGGAGGAAAAATTATTCTTAAAGGCATTGAAGTGAAAAGCCCGCGAGCTGAGTGAGCTAGCATTGGGTATGAAAGCGACGCCGCCCACAAAACCATCGTCCCGGCCTGGTCCTGCCAAATCACAGAGTTGATGTAATACGCTGTTTATATAACAAAACTCCCACAACAGCGCTGAGTGCTCTGAACAGAGCAGAGCACAGTGCAACGCAGCACAGTACAGTACAGCCACACCCACGGATGGTGCGTGTTAGAGTGCACTGTATTTATTCTTGGGCAGGTCAGAAGTGCAGCTCTCTAGTTGTTTACCGCGGGGAGAAACCTGAAATCGCACAAACACACACGCACAGACACACAGAGACACGCGCGCTCGCGCACGCACACACACACACACACACACAGGAACACACACACACACACACACACAAGGAACACACACACACACGGAACACACATGAGAACACACACACACACACACACACACACACACACACACACACACACACACACACACACACACACACACACACACACACACACACACACACACACACACACACAGGGAAGCACACATCTGAGTTGTTTGGCCGTGGAGCAGTAGTAGATTGCGCAATCAGAGTGGCTGCTTTATCATGATCTGTAGTTCAGCCAGGCAGTCCAGTCTGGAGAGCAGCGGAGTGGACACACCTCTGTTGTGGTGTCACTCTGGAACATTTCTACACCTGTGTGCTGTGTGCTGTGCTGCATGTGATGTGTGTATTGTACCTTGAGAGAGAGAGAGAGAGAGAGAGAGAGAGAGAGAGAGAGAGAGAGAGAGAGAGAGAGAGAGAGAGAGAGAGAGAGAGAGAGAGTATTGTGTGATGCATGTAAAGCGCTATGTTCTGATGTGTATTGTGCACACACAAGAGACAGATGTAGAGAGAGACACACACAAACACATAAGCACAACACACACAAGCACACGTGTCCACACACACACATGCACGCACACGCACACACACACACTTTTCATTGGTATGTTTTCATTAGGTTTCTACATTATTGTTACTATATACTTATTGTTATTACATGTCATGTACTTCAATGCTTTGGCAATACAAACGCCTGGTTTGTCATGCCAATAAAGCACTGCTGAATTGAATTGAATAGAGAGAGAGAGAGAGAGAGAGAGAGAGAGAGAGAGAGAGAGAGAGAGAGAGAGAGAGAGAGAGAGAGAGATCCTTGTGATGCATCATAGATCACAGCTATGAATAGATTTAGATGGCGATACATTCTGCAGTGGAACTTAAGACAGTAGCCTACACTGATGGCCTATAGGTCAGCATAATAGGAATACTGGTTTCATCTTGTCATAGGCCTAAATGAAAAGCTAAATTCTATTAATATCATAACTCATCACCATAATAATCTTTCTTCCTTCCTTCCTTCCTTTCTTCCTTCCTTTCTTTCTTTCTTTCTTTCTTTCTTTCTTTCTTTCTTTCTTTCTTTCTTTCTTTCTAAACAACACTACAATTACCACAATCTAAAAAAAAACATAATCAAATCAAACTGTATGGGAATGTATAGTCCATTATTTTTTAAGGAAATAACTTTCCTCAATTCCAATTCAAGGCATGAATTGAGATAACTCTACCTTTCATCTTGGCAGTGCTTTGAAGTTAAATCCATTATGTACATGCCGCTATGGCAGAGTAATGCCACCAAAACACGAGAACTCATAACCACAAGCTATATTATTACTGGAAATTGTGAAGGTTGATGGATCGAGTACTGACCAATAGGACCCCTAAGACATTTCAATTTTATGAGCCTGCTTGGTGATTGGCTCCTTTGCCCTCGGGGAGGGGCCGTCTTTCCCGGTTATCCTTTGCCTGTGTTTGAATAGGGCTTGCGACTTCATCTGCTCTTCAAAATCAATCGTAGGTAGCGTGGTCGCACACAATGGATGGCACGAAGTCACACTGATCATAACCAACACTTTCCATCGCCTTTCCTTCAGAAAAGTTAACTTATGTAAGGAATTTTACTACTGCGCGCAACCAGAAACTGCTGTGCGCGTCTCCGTTTACAGCCTGGCTGGAAGATAGAAACCTCAACTACGTGGAAAAGCTGAAGTTGGCGAAGTTGACGCTGGTTTCAACCTTTCTGTGCATAGGCATTCGCTCGGTGGAAATCGCTGTAAACAAGCCAACAAGAGGTGGATATTACTTTGGATATATTTCTAACTGGTAAGAGTTACTCATGTGGCACGTTTACTTCTCTGCAGTGATAAGAGCGCATAAATCAAAAATCGAATATAGAGTTTGAGTGGCTGTTAGATTTCTATTTATTTTCAGTTGTCTTTCCTCTGAATGGAAGTAGCAATTTCAGTACATTTGTTCTGTTTTGTTAAGGGCAATCAAAACTGTACTTCTTTGGAGCCTTTCATGGAACGCGTCTTTGCGCAGAAGGGTTCGATTATTTTTTGATAGTTTTTGATTGCGTTATGAAAGCGTTTTCCGTTTTGTGTGCCTTGACACCCCGTATGCTAAGCTTTCTTTGGATATGCTAAACGTCCGTGCTTCCTGAAACTGTTAAAGGTGCTTTGCTCGACCATAAAGGTTAATGGCCGTGACTTTCCACACTTTTGTGCGTTTTCCTTCTCACCTGCGCCGTTCAGGCTTGGGGCCTAGATAAAGGAATAAAGGCGTGCGTAATGGTTTACGTAATGGCACTGTCAAATGTTACATTGTAGTTCACCTGCTTGGTCTACTGACTTGTTGGCATTCTGCGCTTAGTGCATACTTCTGTTGCAGTAATGGGATCCGTGTAATCTCTTTATCACAGTGGGGAAGACGGGAGTTGAGTAGCTCTTTGTAAGAGGTGCTATTTTTACATCTATCATCAAGAGATAACTCTTTACCTTCCAGAGTCCATTTAAATCTATTAGGTTACACTTTTCAGCCGTCGGTGTGTGCGCGTGCTGCCGCGTCTAGTGGAATCGTTTTCTTCGTCCCTTGATCATGATGGTATGGCGTAGTCTTGGAGACGGCTCTTCTTTAAATCCCTAGAGCTGTAGGACTTGCTTAATCCCTCCACGGTAGAGTCCACGAGATGTGCATCTTGCAAGCCAAAACATTTCTGGGGTTAAAACATCTGTGAAGGAATGGAAAATTACACTGCAAGCAATAAATACCATGAACTCAGTTTGATGATGGTGGCTGTATTACGTTCTCAATATGTAGGCCTACTGGTTAAGAAAAAGTGTAGTACATAAGTCAGCCAGGGTTTATCATCCATGTTTTGTTGTTATCCATCTATAACCTGGGGTCATATTCAAAGCGTAATTGAGTTGAAAATGAGGATAAAACTTTTCTTCAAAACGTGTTGTGTCCTCTGTGTGAGCAATGTAGTTTGATTTGTGAAGCAAAATGGATGAAAAAGTGAATGAATACAAAAACAGCACTATAGTCATGTAGTACGTTACATTAATGCCAACTCTGTTCCTCTGCCACACCACCTGCTTTGCCCTGGGCACAGGACACACGTTGGAACCAGTGGCGGCTGGTAGTCTGTCAAACAGGGGAGGCTGTTCAATTACAATATGTCCAGAACGCAAAAAAAAAGGGGGGGGGGGGGGTCAATTTTGACACACATCTTATATTGGTCCTGAGCCACATATGGCCTCACACACTAAAGGACTCTTGTTGAAACAAATTTGTTAATCATTAATCATTATCCCCCTTGTAGCCTATTCATAGGGAAATGTTTTTTTTTATTATTATTATTATTATTATTATTATTATTATTAGGCCTACCTCCGCCACATAATTGATGTGATTGATTTTGCCTATGTCTTTGTTCATTACTGGGTGCACGGCTTAAGAGGTCGCAAAATCTTTAATTATAATACCAGACATTGCCAACACAGTAGGAAACAAGGACTCGCCTATCACGGGACAGTTAACCAGTTGATCAGACACCACGAAAGTTCAAAAGAAACGGTTGTTCTTCCCTACCTTTTTCACCAAGTCAATATTAGGCAGTGCTCTGCTCTGCTCCTTGATATTCATTTTCTCCTCATAAGGACGACTGGAATTCGCCAGAATTTAATCCACAATGCTTGGCATTTTGCATAGCTCTCTTAGCTTTCTTGCAAGCTAGCCCTAACAAAAAGTAGGCAAGTTAACCTCAACTTTTGAATTGGGAGATTGAAAAGGATAAGGACTAATAATGCCACTATTAAGACTTTATTCGCAACACTAGGTTTACAAGAATATGTACACAAAACTGGAGTACACCGCAATGAATAGCTTCCCCACTGGTTACACGACGAAACTTCTCAGTCAAATTAATAACATATCCGCATTTCGAAATGAAATCAACTACTGTAGCCTACTGACACGGGGTTCACCCAATCACAAGCCGGAGCTTCAGTCTCCGGTACCTCCCCCCTCCTCTCTCTTCTCCATTCACTCCCAGTGAGGCTCAGTCTCAAAATCAAAAAAATTTCACGGCAATAGCCAATGACCGTTTAGCATTTTGCCATTGGAAAAGCGTACAATTCCACATGCCATTGAAGTCCATTGAGACTCGACTCGCTTGCGTTGTCATGAGCGAAAAAAAAACTCGTGCGAGTCTCGGGATCCTATTACAGATTGGTTTCATCTCTAAGTTGAGCACATGCATTTTCTATGGAGCTGGGTCTGAAATAGCAATGTTATTAAGTCGTGTAAAGCATTAGTTTACTGTTACATACTATTCTCCGTGATTTTGGACAGGAGGCGGCGCCTCCCTTGTACTCAAGGAGGAATCGCCTCTGGTCGGAACTGACCAAACAAAGCAGTCTGAACCTGCTTTAGAGAGTCTCTTCCTCATACATGCATTTAGAAAGACAAATGGACAAGCATAGGCCAACACAAATGTGTCCCGCAGAACATTTCTTGGTCAAGGTGGGTGGGGAGGATATGATGACCGGAAAGGCGATGTTGCGCAGATTTATATGAAAATATGATACAACAAGCAGTGTAAAACACCTAAAAACATCCACAATTCTTTTTTTCCATAGAAACTGGTGAAGATGGTAGGTGTTTGTTGTCAAGGTGACAGTAGCCTATTAACTATAAAGTGAAGGGGGAAACCCTGAAGTTGCAAAGTTGTCGCTAGTTTAAACCTTTCTGTGCATATAGCCATTGACTTGATGAAAACACTGTTAACAGACAAACAAGCCATGGATACTACTGCACTAGGGGTGTAGTTACTATGTAGTAAACGTTAACCTGTCCTTTCAGACAGACGCCATGCCTCAGACGACACCGTACGCCGGGAAGTTCAGCCCCAACCCCTACACCACCACCAGTGGCAGCCCCCACCCTTACAGCAACTCCAGTGGCAGCCCCCACCCTTACAGCAGCAGCAGCAACAGCAGTGGCAGCCCCCACCCCCACCACTACACCCCTGGCCCGGTGGAGACCGTCTACGGGGGCCTCTGTTACCACGACAACAGCCTGGTGTCCGGCTCGCTGGAGGCTCTCATCCAACACCTCGTGCCCACCGTGGACTACTTTCCAGACGTGAGTGGTAAAGTGTGTGTGGGGTCAATGACGTTATTTTTTATGGCTCAGACGTCAGGGGGTACAGCCACAGCTAATGTCCATCAATTAATTGGTAATTAATGCACTGCAATCGATGTGCTCCGTAGGTAATCCACTAAAAACAAAAACAAAACATTCAATCCATACAATAGTGGCATTAGCTGTGATTGCACCACCCTGACTGACGTGTGCTACTACAGTACTAAAATGTCATTGACCCGTATGTGTTTGTTTGTGACGTGTATGTACTGTACCTGAAATAGAATAGATGGAATGCCTTTTGTAGTCATTCTTCACATGTACAATTCACACTTACAAATTCACAATGAGATTGAAGGCACTCACTTAAAGTATACAACACAATGTGCTCTATACAGGAAGGTGTTTATTAAATAGTAGGTGGATTCCTTTGTGTTGGGATGTGTGTTGTGTTGAATGGCTGACTTCCTCTGAGGAGATTGTGTGCGTGAAAGTGTGGGCTGCAGTTGTTGTGTAATGCTGGGTGTGTGTGCGCGCCTATGTTTGTGTTTTGTGTGTGTGTGTGTTTTGACGACTGGTTAGGTTAAGGCTACCCTTTGGCTGTGTTGTTTGTCTGCTGAAATGTATGTGTGTTGTGTTGAATCCCTCCAAGAAGGTTGTGGGTGTGGATGTGTGGGCACGCAGCAGGTGCGATGCTGTGAGTGTGTTGTTGACGACTGGTTAGGTTACCCCCTTGGCTGTTTTGTTTGTCTGCTGAGACGAGACTATTATTATCTCCTTGCAACCTGTTTGACGTGCCTGCTTGCCTACCTGCTGTCTGACGTCTGATAGTTTGCTTGCCTGTTTTGTTGTCTCTGTGTTTCCTTTGTGACGTCTGATAGTTCACTTTCTTGTTTGTTGTCTCCACATAGGAGTATTCCAAGAACAATGTTAAGTTAACCCCTTAAAACGCGGCTTTTTAAATGTATTGTTACCAGTGTGGTAATGACCAAGTCGTGGTGCATTACTAAAGGGCCCGTGTTGTGTCATAGTATAGTGCTATGGTTGTTACATTTCAATGACTATTACAGCGTGCCACTGGAGGTACAGCGCGCATTAAGAGGCTACAAACCTGGCTAAGTTAACCTACTTGAAGTGGTAAAACTGCTAATATTATGACCAACCAGTGTTATTTAGTTAAGAAAATGAGCACTCTGGGGTATTCTGTTAGATGATTTATCACAACCTCAAAGTTTACCACTGAAGCAGCTTCTTTGAATACTCACTTTTTATTGGTTGTGGGTTTGTTGTTGTCTCCCAGCTTCCTCTTTGACGTCTGATGGGTTTTTTTTATATCGTCTCCCTGCTTCCTCTTCCGTCAGAGGTCATACTACATCTTCACCTGCTTGCTGCTTGACGTCGTCGGACAGTATACGTGTTTGTTGTTGTCTCTGTTCTCTGATTGATGGCTTGTTTGTTTGTTTGTTTGTTTGTCTCTCTGCTTCCTCGTCCTTTAGAGGTCGTACATCTTCACCTTCCTGCTGAGCTCGCGGCTCTTCCTGCATCCCTATGAGCTCATGTCCAGAGTCTGCTACATGTGCCTGGAGCAGCACCGCACCATGGACCCTCAGATCGACCGGGTACGTTATAAGCATACTCTCTCACACACACACACACATACACACGCACACACACACACGCACACACACACACACACACACACACACACACACACACACACACACACACACACACACACACACACACACACACACACACACACACACACCAGAAAGACTGAGTAAAATGGTCCACAGTGCGGATGTAAGCAACAAAAAGGCTCTACTGGAAACAGGTCTGTCTATGTCATTAACCTGACAATCTCACAACTTGCACCTGCCTAAGCAGTAATAGTGCATGTTGGAGGGCAAAATCTTGATGGCAATGGGACAGGGCCTTACGTCAGAAAATGTTGATTGTGTTCATACAAGATTATAATATTTCAGTTGTAAACATATAGTAAGGGCCCTCTCATTCACTCACTGTGTCTGTCCTTGCCCTAATTTAACAGAGGAGGATTCGGGAGATCGCCCCCAAGATCGTGCAGCTCCTGACAGAGTGGACGGAGACGTTCCCCTACGACTTCCGTGACGAGCGGATGATGCGAAGCATCAAGGACCTGACGCACCGCCTGGCCCTCGGCGATGAGGTGAGTTGGCGCCCTCGCTACTCCATGTCCTTTGGGATTAGTACAGTAGCTTTAGTTTGCACTATGCTGTAATGATGAGTAACTAAGTTAAGATTCAGAAAGCTTCATTGTCTGTTGCCATATTAGAAAATTGTCTTTTGATTGAAGGTTTTTGATTGATGATGCAGAGGGCAGTTTTTTATCAGTGTGGCCGGGCAACAACATGCTTGGCTCCTAATGTTGTGATGGAATAATTTCAAATAAAGTTGTCTACTGTTGACCCAAGTTCTCTTGATGAAAGTGTCATCATGATGAAGTATTCTAAACAACTTCTTATACAGTAGTATTGTTATCCAGAAACACTGCTAAAAAAGTCACCCTGTGTGTCATCCTCAAAATCTACTCTATTATAATTTTACTCACTAAAATCATCTTTGGTCATGTGGCCTGGTCAGACATTTCCTCAAGGCCGTTGTCAATACTGGGCCTTGTTTAAAATCCCCAATCTGGTGGCTAGCGGGTATTGTGATGTTTCATCCAAACGTTAGGGGATGTTGGGAGGATATTCTCCCCTTAGGGGAGGGGGAAGTAAAGTGCGTTAGAAAGCACTTTATGAGATGGAAGTCTGATAAACCTGGTCTCTGATTGGCTAGGTGGTCAGATGACCTCACCCTTTGGCCTTTTTCACCGTGCGGCTTGACAAATGGGGGGGAAGTTGATGTGCGGTGATGTCACCCTCTAATCTCAAAAGCAATCTATAACTAGGTCACATGATTATGTAGTCTATATAGTCCAAAACACATGATGCCATCCTGTGGTGTGGTCAGAGTTTGTTATTGGTTAACTCTGAAGGACATGATGATGATCTCATCGCTTACTGATCAGGGGTCGCTGCTGGTGGAACTGGAGTGTACAGTAGAATGTTGAACTTGTTTGGCTCTTATATTGATTGGCCCGGAGATGATCTCATGCCGGTTATGTAAGCGCACTGATTGGCTGACACTGAATTGCTCTTTGTCGCGTGTGTGTATGTGTGTGTGTGTGTGTGTGTGTGTGTATGTGTGTGTGTGTGTGTTTGTATGTGTGTTCGTGTCTGTGTGTGTGTGTGTGTTCGTGTGTGTGTGTGTGCAGCTGTCGCGGCGTGCGATGCAGCGGGTGACTCAGCGACTGCTGCGTAAGCTGACCACGCTGGGCCAGTACGAGGAGTCCCTGGTCGCCGCGGGCAACGCGCCCGTGGAGAAGCTGACGGCCCAGAAGGCCAAGCAGCAGGCGGCGCGCCGGGAGGACGTAATGAGCATGTGCAGCGACCCCTTCGTCCTCGCCCAGCAGCTCACACACATCGAGATGGTGAGACACAGAGAGAGAGAGAGAGAGATGACACTCTTCTTTTCTTCTGTTTTCCTCTCTTTTCCTTTGTCTTCCTTTTTTCCCCTTTATCCCTATATCTACAGTACAGTGTGTCAATGTGTTTTATATATGTCTATTGCCGTCTTTCAAGATGGTGAGAGAGAGGCGGCATCTCTCTTTTATTCCCTCTCCTCTTTTTCTTTGTTTTCCCTATATCTATCCATCCCTTTATTGTTAGATTCATGTCTGTTTTCCTACATGTTTGTCATCATGTCAGTCTTTCAAGATGGTGGGATGATGACACTGCTTCTCTTCTCATCCTGCCCTCTTTCTATGTTTTTCCTTTTCCCATTGTTTTCTCCTCATTGCTATATCTGTCTGTATCTCAGTCTGTCTGTTATCTGTCTGGTCTGTCTGTACATGCACCGCACTGTCTCTCTTTCTTTTCTTTCCTTGTGTCTGTTTGTCTGCATGCTTATTTATCTTTCTATCTACCTGTCTCTGTGTTTCTATCCATTTCAGGGGTGGAGAGAGGAACTATTTGTCTCTCTCAATGTAACTGTATGTCTAACTATCAATGGTAGCTGTGTCTATCAACCCATCATGGGGGTGAAAAGGAACTATGCCCGTTGGGTACTAAAAACGCGGGACACAGGACAAGCCCTCATATTTGGAATGACTGTGTCGTTTCCATTCCGCCGCTTTTGCACACTGGTTCCCTGGAGTCATGGATAGTTGCCATGGCGCTGGCGTGTTGTCAAAAAAACTGGCTGAGCATGAAGTGGCTGGAAGAGAAACTGCTTTTGCAGACGGCACGCCAAAGTATGTTCTTACTTTCATCATTAGGCCGGGATGGGGTGCGGGGAGGAAGGGGTTGGGTTAGGGGCGGAGTGGAGCGGGGGGTAGTGGTGGGGGTGGGGGTGGGGAGGGGCAAGTCTGCACACTCAGTTCCTCACAGTTCCTGCCAAGCCCACCGTCATGTGACCCAGTAGTTGTACAAGTGCACAATCTTCCTCCCCTCCTGTTTTTTTTATCACAATTTGTCTGTTTACTGCCAGCTCTGTGTGAAAGAACTTTTTTTTTTCAGTAAACTTGGTTGTTGATGAAAACCATCCGCCTGGTTTTTGTCCATGGCAGTGTAAAAAAAAAAACAAGTTTAACGTCCGTTAGGTTTTGAGTTCATAAAAAGATATTGATTCCTGGGCTGGAGGCCAACAATAGACAGTAGAGTAGACACTAGATACACGCCGGTGTTATTCACGGTCTGAAATGGCAAACATCTGTGGAAACAACATCTCGTCTCCTCTCCTCTGTTTATGTGCGTGTCTGTCTGTAACAACAGCGTGACCCAGATCCTTCCTTCCTTTTTTGGGATATTTTCAGTCGGTCCAAGGCGCAAAGGCAAGCTCCAAGGATGTCGGTTATGAAATGTCTTTCAATGGACGTTGTTGCAGGCACCAATGGAGTATAAATAATATTTTTTCCCCTTCCCTCTCCCTCCCTCTTCCATGGGGTTGAAATCTGAGTCTGTAACCACAGCCTGATTTTTGGGGTTCGACCGCAGGCTTATGAAGGACATTTTGTGGAAACCCGCTGTCCTCCTTTCTCACAGTCCTCGTTGCATAAGAAACTCTGGAAGAATCGCGAGCCAGCCAAGACAGGATCCACAGGGATCGCATGTTGAAATAACAGGCTCATTTTGTAACTGCGCAAGAGCTGTGGAAGAATGGGGGCAATAAAATAATGTGTAGCGTTGGAACATTCTGCACCTTTTTTTGTGTGTGTTATCTGTGTACGTGCTTGAGCAAATAAACAAACAAGACTCTGTTTGGCTGTTGTTGTCTTGCAGGAGAGACTGAGTTACATCGGCCCTGAAGAATTTGTGTACGCGTTCGCGCTGAAGGGTCCACAAGACAACCGAAAGGTTCGTGCCCTCTGCAAATGGACTACTTATGTGGATTATGCAACAGTCTCTCTCTCTCTTGCTTTCTCTCTCTCTCTCTCTCTCTCTAAATGGCCTTTGAGTGATCTGGTTGAGTAAGTCGAAATGAGATCGTTCTCCTTAAATTGCATCAGCCTATTTGGCCCGAGCCCTATTGGAGAGGCCCAGGCAGGTCCTCTGAGGACCGGCAGTGTACTGGAGGCCAATGCAAGTCCTCTGGGAGGCCACGAGATGTAGATAAATGTCTGAGAGCAACGTGGACAACAGATGAATATCTATGTAGGGCTGGACAAATTAACCGAAAATTATGCAACCAACGGGCTGATGCACAGAGCGTGTGTGTGTGTGTACCCTTTTTCTGTATGAGTCATTTTAGGAAAACATGTGTCCAGATCTTGTGCCTTGTCACTTAGCCCTTTATATGTCACTTCCATCCCTATTTTTAAACTCAAATCTCATTGAGTTGTCCGGTGTATCGACTAAAAAGGGTTCTGATTTCATATTTTGTATTTATTCTTAATTTTTTTGTCCAGCAGTTGTTCTTCAACAAACGGCGAGCAAGTAACCTGGAGGCGTACGTTGATTGGTTCAACAGACTCAGCTACCTTGTAGCCACGGAAATATGCACCGTGAGTGTTCTCTTCTCGTGTGTTAGTGTTGAGCTAACACTGCACTCGGTAGTTTTGTTCCATCTGAGAATGATGTTTCTAAAATCAAATTAGCGGTCTGTCAACTCGTAACACGGTGAACAGATGGCACTTCTCTATTCACTTTGTGGCCCTTTGTGACGTATGATCTGTAGGTCCTATGAGACTTCAAAAAGCATGTGGGGTAACCAAAAGAGGAAAAAGGGGGCTTAAGTGTTGCTGACACGAACCTCCTGGATTTTATTTTTTGTCTTTCTTGTGAAGTCCAAAGAGATTGAATCTTTTTTTGTCATCCGTTTCACAGCCGGTGAAGAAGAAGCAGCGAGCGCGGATCCTGGAGTTCTTCATCGATGTGGCTCGAGAGTGTTTCAACATCGGCAACTTCAACTCGCTCATGGCCATTATCAGTAAGTAGTCCATGATTTTGTCTACCATAGCTGTAGACCATTCGCTTTCCTCAGAGAGCATCGTTTTCTTTGACCTTTGTGTTCTGTATTGGATGTGTGTTAGTTTAGGCAGCCTAAATGTTGTGGAAAATTCACTGTAACACAGCGCCCCCTTGTGGCGACTTTGGTAATCACAATACCACCAATGACGTGGGGAGGTTATTATTGTCACAATAAACAAAGTACAGTCAGATGTTCTTTGGAGCAGACGGTTGATGTACAACAAGAAAGAGATAAGAATGGATAAAAATAGCTTGTCAAAATAAGTTTGTCTGTTCAGCTGAGACGATCTCTTATCATGTCTGACTGACCTTTTGTTGTGTCTGAACATCCACAGCTGGGATGAACATGAGCCCGGTCTCTCGGCTAAAGAAGACTTGGAGCAAAGTTGACACGGCCAAGTTCGACATTCTGGAGGTAAGCATCCACAACCACAGCCCTGGAGACAGAGGAGCAAAGTTTCAGCAACTGTACTCATTTTTTCAAACTTTTAAAAAAAGAACTAGTTGCTCACATCTTAGCTCCATTTGAATGACAACCAATCTTGACTGCCATGAGTAATATTCATAGTTGTGTGTGATATCCATCATGTTAACAAATGTCTAAGAACTTTTTAACATGTATTGATATAAGAATTATTTGATTGTTGTTTGTAGACATGTAATATGAAATCGTACCCATCTTCTTATTTTCTTTAGCTGTAACTTCCCTTTCGAATGCCTCTGGTAACATCTCTTTTTTTATTTTCCAGCATCAGATGGACCCCACGAGTAACTTCTACAACTACCGCACAGCGCTCAGGGGCGCCACCCAGAGGTGCCTGACTGCACAGACCAGCAGAGAGAAGGCAAGTGGAGTGAACACGCTGAAGAGCATCCAATCAGAACACATGTAGAGAATCTCTCAGTGCTCACTTGTTGCAACACTCTGAATACATTTGTTAAGTGGACACTTAACTGGCCTAAATACACATTATATAATGTGGGGTACTCTTTATAAACTCTGTGTACAACATTTGGATACATTTGTAGTCCTTTAGGAGCTGAACTTTATTTTGTTTAGTTCCAGCCCTGCTGATGTAATAATGTGTAGCATTCCTCATCCTGGTTAATGTGTCCAGTATTTCTAATCAGTGGTTGCATTCTTTTCTTGTCTTTCTTTAGATTGTCATTCCCTTCTTCAGCCTGTTCATCAAGGATATCTACTTCCTGAATGAGGGCTGTGTCAGCAGGCTACCCAATGGACAAGTCAATTTCGAGGTTAGTCAGATTTTGATGTGAAGAAAATATTTTATTTATCTTTTAGCACATTGACATTACAGACCAAGAATGATGCATTGAGGCAAATGAATGAATGTTTAACATTGAGTTCAAAGTTTAACATTTATCAGTTAACTAGGGTTAGGGTTATGCAATGTTGGGTTGGGGTTAGGGTTTGTAAGTTGCATTCAAAATTATAGGAAAGCAAGCTGAAGCCTTTAACCCATTGGCGCCTGAGCCGGTTTTTAGAAAAGGTCCCCAATGCCTGAGGGTTTTTTGAGATAAGAAAAATTGGTTGAAAACTCCTATGAAAAATTCAATATCTCAGCCTCTGGAACACATATGGACATGGGACAAATTGCATTTAAAAGGTAAAATCCTCTGCTTTCACGGGATTATGTTCATTCAGCATTAACACTAATACATATTCCTTTAAAAAAATCATATCTCATAGTCAAATGATTGAAAAACGTTTCATGTGCTTTCAGGATAATGCTTGATGCTATTTATTATAAGCTATTAGGCTACTGTTGCTACTGTTACAATAGCCGACTATAACTAGGCTAAATCATAATAATCATTATTATTAGGCCTATAATTATTAGGCAGTCATTTCTGCCATAAATCGGGGGACATTTGTCTGATACAGCCACTTGCTCTCCCACCGGCGAGTATGGACGTTTTATTCCTCCAAACGTTATGCAGAGAGACCGATGAGCAATTTCATATCCTATTTTGAGACGGAGCTCCACTTTGAGCTGGATGTGTGGCCGCGCGTCTACAATTCGCATGTCTACCGTTGTCTGCCTCACCAATAGGTTATCACCATATCCGTAAGTTCCTCAGTGAAAATATTCTGAAATATATCTAAAGGACGTGCTTCCTCAGATATTGGCACCTTCGCCAATTGCCCGGAGTGTGGGAGTGAAGTTTTGGTAACGTTGGGGGCGAAATCTAGCTGACTGTTTATTTGGAAGCCACTCGCCCCTCTCTTCATGCGGCCGCAGCAAATCACACTCCTGCTCTCTAGCCTATCTAAAGGGTCTTCAATCATATTTCCTTTCCTCAATTAAAATCTCTTCATTACCTTTCAACTGAACATCACGTTCGCTGTAACAGCGTGTCTTGCGAACCACAGCCTTCTTCTTTTTTTTTTTTTTTTACCTGTGTGAAATGGCTACAACCCACGTCTGCAGAAGCAAGCGTGGTTGATTGCGTTTGACATTTTTGTCGACGAATCAAACTTTTTTTTTTGCTACATGATCTTTAAAAAAATCGAGAATACCCACTGCTTGTGTATTTGAACAAAACATTGTGCATTGCATCTCTCGTGCGTCTTGAAAATATTGACAAATCAATAATGTTGCGTTTTGCAACAACCGGCGTCAGGGCCAATGTTGCGTAACGCAACAACCGGCGTCAATGGGTTAAGCTCATGGTCAAGTCACATGTTGTAGCAGTAACATGTTTTGTGGGAGCACTAGTGATTTTGTTGGATATTAAGGTAACGAAAGGCAATTTAATTTTCAAAGCGCATTTCATACAGGTGTGCATCTCAATGTGCTTTGCGCAAAAATCTGGAAATAAAAATAAATCCGTTTTGTCATTTTTTGTGACAGAAATTCTGGGAGCTGGCGAAGCAGGTCAGTGAGTTCCTGTCGTGGCGGCTGTCTGCATGCCCCTTCGAACGGGAGCGGAAAACCCTGCAGTACCTCCTCAGCACCCCAGTCTTCAGCGACGATGGTGAGCTATCACACACTCGTTAAAAACACGTTTCAGTATAAAAGCTGTGCATATACATATTTTGAGCTTGATCGCCATAGGATGGTGAAGATGGGAAACAAGTCGGAGAGGGAGAGAAGGGGAAGAGTTGGGAAATCACCCAGGCTGATGTTTAACCTGCTCCCCCATGGGTATTGAACCTGTTTATGGCTGGGGTGTATGAGTGCATTGTCCCACTGGACACCCAGTTCAAAAACTTTAATAGCAAGTTGCTCAAGTATACAAAGATGTTTAGTTGTCAAGTGTATGATGTTGGTTAAAACAAGACATTTGGTGAATTCACTAGGACAGTAAGTCATAGTTATGGAATATGCTATTTTGAAAGTAAAGACACCATTCAAAGGTAGTTTGTCTGAATTTAAGGTCATAGTTTTGGAATACGATATTGAACTAGCCTCTGTAGTTATGTAACAGGCTGGAGCAATGGCGTGCTGCATATACCGTACATAAATACTTGTAGTGCACTAGTGCTTGGACTTCTATTGGTCATATTTGTTGACATCATATTTCACTTGTTGACATTTTAAAGTGTGACACCCTGTTGTGCCAAGTGGCTAGTACATGGAGTATGTCCAACTCCTGTCCACACAGTTCTTTTTATTTAATTATGGTGAAGGCCAACATCTTATGAATTAGACGTTGCTTCACGAGAGCTCTGTAATTTGATGCATAATGTAATGCAAGTCTCTAAAACTCCCATCAGATCGCATGACTTTCATTTAATCTCTCTCTCTCGCTCTCTGTCTCTCTCTCTCTCCCTCTCCCTCTCTCGCTCTCCCTCTCTCTCATGCTACTGTCAAACTTATTTATTGTTGTTTAGCAGTCCCATATAAACTCGATGAATTCTATCAGACTTGGCAGTACTTGCTTAAGGAGCCCCATTAATCATACTATTGACTGAGTTGACTGAATGTCATCACTTATCTATCTCTGTTTCTCTCTCTCTCTCTCTCTCAGAGCTTCAGCTGGCGTCTTATGAGAGCGAGGGACCCGAGAACAACATTGAGAGAGATACACGCAGGTCCCTGAGGTACGCTTGTGTCCTGACCTCACTCTGAAATCATCACATGCTTTCCATATGTGAATGAAAGAGCTATTGCATTTAACATTTTTTTTTAAAGACTGCCAACCTTATTATTCTGATAGATGGTGGTAATTGTAGCATATCATAGATATTAATACAAGTATATCAATATAAATGCAAATATACTGCACCGCTTAATTTACATGCAAATTATATTTAATTGTACATTATATGTTTTTGTTGGTACAGGTCGTCGCTATACCGGGCCTAAAGAGTGACTGGAAAGATGACTGACAGCTATCAATCAAACTGGAGACAACATCAGCTAGCATCCGCTTAGCCCCATGTGACCTACAAGCAAACATCTTCTAGTGGAATAAGATAAATCAAACCCCGCCTTCCCGATGCAAAAGGAGTGTGCTCAAATTAGGTCTCCTAAGTGGGCGTTTCCCCCTCCTTCTTTTCTTTCTGTGGCATGTGTTGACGGCTTGCATAAGATGTGCACTATCGCCACCTACAGTGCTGAGGGAACTCAATTTCTTCTCAACCTAAAGTCTCCTGAAGGTCTCCTAACCTAAGGTCTCCTAACGGCGTGTTAACCTGACGTCACATGGATCCTGGAGAAGTACGGGCTTGATTTATCTTACTTAACTGGAAGATGTGTGTTACGAGCACTCCTGAAGACTGAAGAAGACACACGCCTTTTCCTACTAAACAATGAAGACTCTGAGGCTGGTTTCTCATCATTGCAGTGGAAAGCCCCCATTTAAAGAATGTATTCATCCCCATTAAGCTAACTCTGAATGAAGTGACTTTGGTTTCGTTGGTGTCGTTGTTGTACAAAAAATATTACTTGTTCTTTCCTGATGTTGAAGCATGTCGCTGGTAGGCATGCCGTGTTTGTACAGTGATGAAAGTTTAATATGCTTAATTTTTGTGTTTTTGTATGTTTCAGTATGTTACTATGTGATGATCTTTGTGAATCACAGTTGTTTGTAATGTGTTAAGTATTTCTTAACAGTGCCAATTATTGAATGTTTAATACCTGAGTATTTTACAGTTCCTTTACAACTATAACAACACTATCTTGTAAAAGATGTAGTCATTTTAACATGTGAGTACTGAGGGAAACATTTGGTCAAACTTGATTTTTAGAGTTTCACGGTGAATCAATTCGTTTCCTCTTTCAGTTGGGTCTACTTTCTATGTTACTTACACTTAAATAAGCTTTTAGTTTTTTTGTTTTTGTTTAGCTTTTGTCATCATGTCTGCACTGATGTTTTCGGATCCCTTTTTCACCTTAACGCTTGTTATTACGCTTGTTTGACATTATTTTAGATGCTAAAAGAGGCTTTATGTTAGGGTACTCACAGAAGTTGCTTTATGAATTGTCTCATGAGTAAATATTTTTGTAATAAACTCAGAAGAAACTAAATGACAAAAATCATTTGTGTTTCATGTGCGTGAAAAAAACACCCACTCCATTTTATTACGTGACGGCATAAAAGCAATGAGGACAACAAAACATTGACAAGTGCTTAAATGTCTGTTGCAAAATGACATTTGACAATATATCCAAAAATATCAACATACATAATATGGTATTATTTTCCCCTTTGTTTCCATTGCAATGGTTCAGCAGTAGGATCGAAGGCCCAAAAGTGTCCGCTCATCATTATGCATTCATCATACAGTACACGTGATTAAGTCTTTTTTTAACTTGAAGACACATGTACTCTAAAGTACACCACTAAATAAATAAAAAAAAAACCTCAAAGAAAATTGTAATAGGATGATGTAGCAATACATAATGTGCCCTCTTCCTTTATCCCTGTTTCATTGGCCACTGTGATTGACAATGGTCTGTCATGGCACTCTACTGCCCTCCTCTGTTTCATATGGGTACAGACCGTTCCTAGAGGGCTGCTGACTTTCTTGATCGACACAAAACCATCTAAAAAAAACAGCAGTATCTGCCTAAAATGTTTTCCATTAAGGATCCCCCCTCTTCAAATTCCAACAAATAAATAAATTCCATTCAAACAATGCAGGTCCATTGTAGTCTCTCGACTTTGAAGCAGGCAAAAAACAAAAACAACGAAGCTGAATTTTCTTGACAAGCAAAAAACCACAAACTGAACTCTTGTTGTGCTTCATCCAGAGGTCACAGAGCTCTTTGCACTCTGAGGACGTGATGAGGACAAGTCAGCAGCATTGCATCGTACATCATTTGGAGGATTAGGGGGTGCTGAGCAGGACATTTGGCCAAAGAGGGAGTACTGTGAGTCTTAAACCTGGCTCACACCAGATATAGTCTGTAGTTCCACAAAGCTCCACCAGGGGGCATAGCTCCACACAGGGCGGGCTGGAGCCAGATCCACTGGCAGGTTTAACTGAGGACTGGGACAAAGTAATCTGAAAAGCCCCCACCAAATACATACAATGTAATGAAGATCCAGTTTAGGGGCCCCTTTCTCCTTACATGGGCCCGGGACAAATGACCCATTTGTCCCCCTCCCCCTGTTGACTTCCATCATATAATATGAACACTAGATGTTGCGCTGACAACTCCTTTGTATTGGAATGAATGGAGAAGTCAGATCGCTGGCATGTTCAGTCGGTATACATACGCTGCCATCAATTGGTGACAAGGCGATATGAGCAGTATCCTCTAGGTGGCTGTAACACAACATCTATGACAAACAAAGGATACTGACCCAAAATCACCTGACTGTCCAGGGTTGGGTCACACCAAAAGGCCAAACACGGCATTTAGTCTTCATATCTATGGGTTTCCATGATGGAGCAAGCATCTAACAAAAAAAAAGGCGCCGGATACACAAAGTTCACCAAAGGGGGAAACGCCACAAACGCCTTCATGAATGGGAGGTCATGTGTCGTGAGAGGTGGTGGCGCTCCTTAAAGGACTCCTTGCAGATGGGGCACCTGAGGCGGTCCCTCCTGTGCTGCTTGGCCCCCTGCTGCTGGCTCCCGTCCCCCGCCTGCTGCTGCTCCTCCAGAGAGGGCGCCCTCTTGTGGTGAGAGCGCATGTGCTGCACCAGGTCGGAGGTCATGTGGAAGGAGATGCTGCACTTGGCGCACCAGTTCTGCGCGGGGAGACCGAGGGGGGCGAGCGGGGACAGCGGCACGGAGAGGAGGGCTGGGGTCGGCGGAGGGGAGTGATGCTGGGGACCGTTGTTGCCACTGGTACGACTAAGGCTGGTAGTAGTCAGCTTTCCCAGAACCGGTCCTGATGCTGCGAGATGAGGCTTGGGCCAGATGGATGATGCGCTGAGGAGCTGCTTGTGCGCGGCAGCCTGGAGCAGGGCGGCTCTCTGGAGCTTGGATGCAGCCAGCGGCAGGTGGGGTAGGTGGGGTAGAGCCGCAGGCAGGGCCATCATCACGGGGTGGTGGGTCTGGAAGGAGGAGGAAGAGGAGGAGGAGGAGGAGCGGGGAGGCTGGATGAAGGCACTCTTTCTCTCCTCATCTCCAGCGCTGACGGAGTCACTCAAAATGGAGCGGGCGATATCGCTGCCAGAGAAAGACAAAGGTAGAGGTAGAGACGTCTTCAGCAGCAGATCGTTTTTAGGCTTCGGTTTCAGGTGTTTAACACCCCCAGTGGAGATTACTGTATCGTTTCCACCCAGACTTTTTGGTGAGCTTGTTTGAGTCTGTGTGATGGCGCCGATGCTGCTGGTAGAGCTCGCGTGACGAAGTGGCACTGGGATGCGCAGCTGAACTGCCCTGCCCTGAACACACACCCTCTTCCCTGCTCGATCTCCTCGCGGCGGAGAGAAGGACAACACCTCATCTTCACTCTCCCTCTCCTCCTCCTCCTCCTCTTCTGAATGCCTCCTCTTGTTGCTCTTGTTTGGTCCTCCTTTCTCCACGTTGCCCGAAGGAGCTCGGCTACTCTCCAGGTCTCGTGCCAGGTTGTGGAAGTCCGTTGTGGTGGTGGTGGCAGGTTTGTCCCCCAGGGAGCGCGGTGGTGGGCTGAGCTTGGAGAACCGACTGGCCGTGAGGCTGAGGAACCGTTCCTTACACAGGAACCTCTGGTGGGCCAGGAGGGGGAACTCAAACTGGAACGTCTGCGTGCAGTAGGGGCATGTGTGGGGGGCGACACCTGTGTCAAGGAGAAGAAGGTTGAAGAGGGAGAAGGTTAATTTAATATGAATTTGAAAGTGAAAACATTATTGTCCAACAAGTGGAATGTTGTCAGTCAATGAAACAAAAAGAAAAAAAAGTGACATTGTTAACAATGAAAGAAAAAAGAAAATGAAAGCCACTTAAATCAGTGCACTATGTGGTGTATGATATAATATTTCAGTGCATTAACATGTAGGCTAATAAAAAATGCATTAACATAATTTGGATTTGAATAACAAATTGTACTCATATGCATTTAAAAATTCCATGAATTCCAAAACTGAAAAAAAAAAACATCTTCAGTCTTTACCTTCAGACTCTTCTAAGTTGAGGTTCAGTAGTTGGGAAAGGTCCTTTTTGTACCACACCAGGAGCTCTGCATCTCTCTTGATGGTCCTCAGAGCCCTGAAGAATAGCTGCCCATCTTTCACATAAGCCTCCAGGTTCTGCTCATCTGCGTAGCGGGCGGGCTGGACCAGCTGCAACCAGCAGGAACTCTCCGCAGCAGCAGCACCAGTCACGTCCACCTGCATGGAGAATAACCAGGACAACATTTAGATGTTTTTTTCCTCTTCTTCTACTCGTTTGTTATGCTATTTATTATGTGCGAGAAAGGGAAAAGTAGCCGAACATGTCCAAAAGTCCAGAAGTTTTATCGTTATTATTATTATTTTAATGACTGTTTTATGTGGAAATTTTGGTATGGGAACTAGTATGATATTTTATGTTTTCTTTTGCTTTACTAATGGCGTAGGCCTTATGGGTTAAAAGCGCATTATGGGTCAGATATTTCCATTGTTATGACATGCACTTCTGATCTCAGAGTAATGCTACAAATATTTCTTGTAGGCACAGGTTACATGGGAATAAACCTTTCTGCCCAAAATAAACTAGGCCATATGCTACATCGTGAGAATAAATGTAAATGTTTATGAAGGGAAAGTTTACCTTGAGCATGTAGGGTTTGGTCCTCCGGTCCGAACATTTCAGTGCAATGAAGGCGATGCTGTCATACAGAGACGAATGTTTCAGATCGCATGGCCCGAGTACGGTATTTACCGGGATCTCCCTTGAGGTAAAAACAGACGTCAACATATCTGTGATCCATCGATCAGCTGCACGGAGTTCTGCACTTCCCATTGGCACTGGTCCATCCATTCTCTTCTGCAACAAAAACACAACATATCAACAAAATAAAACATACATTTTGACAATAAACAATTTTGACATTTTTTGCAATAAACTTTAGACTAACAGTTAAATATGTTTTTCCTTACCATGACAATGTTGCTGTAGCTGAAAAGATGGTGCTTGCAGACTTCTTGTCTTATAGTTGACCTCCTTGAAATGGCCAGCGCTGGTGAAAGAATGCCCGGGTTATAATCTCGGCAAGAAATCTGGTTAATGAGATATGACACGACTCCGCCCTCAATGTCTGAAGTGAACCTGTCAACCGGCATCACGGTTGTCTTGCTCTTATATTAGGCTATCCTGTAGTGAACGTGTAAGAACGACGGAGAACGGTGAACATGTTTGTAAATGTATCAGTAAATGTATTGCTATTATAACTTGTATGGTGCTTAATTCATATTTGATAGGGGCCTACTTACATTTGAGACTTAAATAAGATTTAGACTAAGATCATGTCACAACCATTTGACTGTAGATGTGCCTCTCATATAGCTGTCAGGGGATGGTGGACCAGTGAAGTTTTCCAGGGATGTTCATTTGTCCGGTAAAACATTGTGAAAATTGGCATGGGAGGCCACAATACGATTCCTTCTCATTACTGTCAAATAAGTGATCCCAGCATCGAGGGGCGGTGGTCCGTTAACTACACGAGGTCAGCGTGACGCTCGAGGCGAAAGTGCAGCGCCATCATCATCCACTCGGTCCGGAATCTCGTGCCTGGGGCTATGTAGAAACCACACACTCTCATACACAATTATAAATCGGACTGTCCAGCGCACGTTGTCCATTACCCATATTACCCTACTATTGTTGATTGGCAACGTAAAGCTTTGGTGGGCACGACACCAGTAGTTACCAGAACCGTGCCAAAACGACAGGGCATTCTGCTGGACATCTTAGCGGCAGATTAACAATGGGAAAGTGAATACACAATGAAGATGAATGCATCCATCCATTACTGGTCCACATATGAAGTCAAAATGAAGCGCAAGACTGTTTTATCAAATGACTCAACTTTGACATCTTGTCCTGCCCCATAATGAAATAAACGCTCAGTACTGCGCATGCCCAACTGAATGCTCCAGCTGCTATTATAGCCTTGGGATAGGTCTTACACTGTGTTCGCCCTGAACAATGTTTTGGAGTGGTATTCAGTCTTACTAAAAGACTTTGTTATGTAGAGTATCGTATGAAACAAGTCCTGGACGTAGGCGCGAATATGAATGGAACGTTTGTTTTTGCGCGTGTATTTTTGCAGGTGGCTGTAGACGTTCTGTGATCGCGCGTGGTCTGTTGGATTGAATAGACTGACATTTTCAAAAGGAAGAAAAGAAAACTTCGTCTAATATAGACTAGTATGAGAACAAGCAAGTTGTTCATTGCAGTTTGGACTCATTTCACGTTGCTGCATTTGTGTACAGATGTCTTCAACAATTTCTGTAACGGCGAGGTGGAGGAGGATGACGCCTCTTGCGAAGGCGCGTTTGATCTCTACTTTGTATTGGATAGGTAAGTGCGCCTTAGGCTACTCTTTGGGACTTGACAGTGCTTCATGACAAGCAACGTTTTTAGTGTGGTTTTTGGTCACTGTAGGCTTTTCTGTTCGCATGTTGAACTACAAGGGAGTTACATTTCTCTCTCTCTCTCTCTCTCTCTCTCTCTCTCTCTCTCTCTCTCTCTCTCTCTTAGAGTTGGTGGTTCACACACACACACACACACACACACACACACACACACACACACACACACACACACACACGCACACGCACACGCACACACGCACACACACACACACACACACACCGATACCAATCCCCTCCCCTTTCTAAGCAAACAGATAGGACAGTGCAAGTTTGCTCTCCCTCTCCATCCATCCCTCCACCCCCCTCTCTCATACAGTTTGTACTCTGTGTAGCAGCAGCAATCCAAGTTGTGTATCATACTTTTGAGAATATTAACTTCCTAACGTCCCTCACATGACAAACATCCCTGTTCGCCTACTCATGCTGCACTCACAGGCTTGCCCTAGAAATCCAAAACTGGCCTTTGTTTATCATACCAGCGGCACTTTTGACTGTTTGCCCAGGCTGGGTGGAACATCACCTCAACAACTGTGATTACAGGCTGTATTTTTAGGCTAGTGTAACGGAGGGACCCTTTGAAGACCACCCCACCACACCCCACCACCACCATCACCAAATGCTCCCAGAATCAGGACCCTTATATAGGCCTGTTTTGGTTCTCTGCCTCTGGAAGTGCTCTCTTCCCTCCTTGTCTCAGCTCTGTCTCAGCGTGTGTAGGCCTATTGGTCATGCTGTTAATGCTTCTCAGTGTATCTTCCACCATTATGTAATGGTCTATTCTGAATTCTAAGGGTGCATTCTACTAGGAAGTCGACAGTTAACCCCTTTGCACAGAGGCTCTGTTATAACTGTATTCAGAGCCCTAAAATAACGTTGTTCACTACCAGCCTTACTGGCCAAACACACACTCAATAATGAGTCAAAGTGACTTGTAAGTTTGTCTTTTCTACCAGCCAAAATGAAATTTCACCAGCAGCTGGCCAGTTGGCTGCCGTTTATTTAGAGCCCTGACCGTATTGTCACCAAAATTGTAATGACCAAGCCGTAATATGTCTTGGTAATATGTAATTGTCATATGTAAAATGTCATTGGTAATGTCATAGCAGTGTTGGTATGATGAGTCTATGATGAGTAGTGGTGGGCCGGTAGGCCCATCTGCACAAAGAGGCTACTAATCTATGGACTCCCTTTGAAAACAAGATATCTTATTTCAAGGAGCTATCCCCCATAAGGCCAATAAATTGTAATGCAATTGACCGGACAAGATATACTGCACTTTAGAACACCAATGTGAACTAAATGTGTCATTGCCAACCACTTGCAATTCAATGCAATTACTCAACACTCATTCCACTGACCAGTGTAAACAGGCTTATGATATGGATTTAACCCCTTAAGACACGGCATTATAAATAAGATGTTACCAGAATGGCAATGACCAAGTCGTAATGTATTACTAAAGGCCCTGTGCACTGTCATAGTAGTGTAGTACTTGAGTAGTTAACTTTCAATGTCTATTACAGCGGGCCACAGGAGGTACAGCATGCATTAAAGGGATATAGGCCAGTGTTGGTTTGGTTGGTTCTGACAGTGTTCTCTGTCTCGCTGCTCTTGTCACAGGTCTGGGAGCGTAGGACGCGACTGGGCTGAGATCT